>NC_052328.1:33065989-33284633 GCF_016432855.1 Salvelinus namaycush
TAGTTCTCATATGGTTTCCTTTAAGTGTGGTTAGTAGTGGATGAGGAATATCCCCTGGGACGGACTCCAGTCTACAGGTACATCACCCCAGACACCACTCTGGGACGGACTCCAGTCTACAGGTACAGAACCCCAGACACCACCCTGGCACGGACTCCAGTCTACAGGTACAGAACCCCAGACACCACTCTGGGACGGACTCCAGTCTACAGGTACATCACCCCAGACACCACTCTGGGACGGACTCCAGTCTACAGGTACTTCACCCCAGACACCACCCTGGCACGGACTCCAGTCTACAGGTACAGAACCCCTGGAACGGACTCCAGTCACAGGTACATCACCCCAGACACCACCCTGGGACGGACTCCAGTCTACAGGTACATCTACAGACACCACTCTGGGACGGACTCCAGTCTACAGGTACATCACCCCAGACACCACTCTGGGACGGACTCCAGTCTACAGGTACTGCATCACAGACACCACCCTGGGATGGTCTCCAGTCTACAGGTACATCACCCCAGACACCACTCTGGGACGCACTCCAGTCTACAGGTACATCACCCCAGACACCACTCTGGGACGGACTCCAGTCTACAGGTACATCACCCCAGACAACACACTGGGACGGACTCCAGTCTACAGGTACTGCATCACAGACACCACCCTGGGATGGTCTCCAGTCTACAGGTACATCACCCCAGACACCACTCTGGGACGGACTCCAGTCTACAGGTACATCACCCCAGACACCACCCTGGGACGGACTCCAGTCTACAGGTACATCACCCCAGACACCACTCTGGGACGGACTCCAGTCTACAGGTACATCACCCCAGACACCACTCTGGGACGGACTCCAGTCTACAGGTACATCACCCCAGACACCACTCTGGGATGGACTCCAGTCTACAGGTACATCACCCCAGACAACACACTGGGACGGACTCCAGTCTACAGGTACATCACCCCAGACAACACACTGGGACGGACTCCAGTCTACAGGTACATCACCCCAGACACCACTCTGGGACGGACTCCAGTCTACAGGTACATCACCCCAGACACCACTCTGGGATGGACTCCAGTCTACAGGTACATCACCCCAGACACCACTCTGGGACGGACTCCAGTCTACAGGTACATCACCCCAGACAACACATTGGGACGGACTCCAGTCTACAGGTACTGCATCACAGACACCACCCTGGGATGGTCTCCAGTCTACAGGTACATCACCCCAGACACCACTCTGGGACGGACTCCAGTCTACAGGTACATCACCCCAGACACCACTCTGGGACGGACTCCAGTCTACAGGTACATCACCCCAGACACCACTCTGGGACGGACTCCAGTCTACAGGTACATCACCCCAGACACCACTCTGGGACGGACTCCAGTCTACAGGTACATCACCCCAGACACCACTCTGGGATGGACTCCAGTCTACAGGTACATCACCCCAGACAACACACTGGGACGGACTCCAGTCTACAGGTACATCACCCCAGACAACACACTGGGACGGACTCCAGTCTACAGGTACATCACCCCAGACACCACTCTGGGACGGACTCCAGTCTACAGGTACATCACCCCAGACACCACTCTGGGACGGACTCCAGTCTACTGGTACTGCATCACAGAAACCACCCTGGGACGATCATTAGTCTCACAATCACGGGGACGGAAGGGACTCCAGCTGAAAGACAGACAGACAGTCTCACAGTCAAGAGGACAGGAAGGGACTCGAATCTACAGGTACTGCACCCCAGACACCACCCGGGGACAGTCTCCAATCTACACGTAATGCACCACAGGCACACTGGACTGTCTCCAGTCTACATGTACTGCACCACAGACATACTGGGACGGACTCCAGTCTACAGGTACTGCACCACATACACACTGGGACGGTCTAAAGTCTACAGTAACTTCACCACAGACACCACACTAAAACGGTCTCCAGTCTACTGGTAGAGTACCAGAGACACACTGGGACGGTCTTCAGTCTGCAGGTACTGCACCACAGACACCACACTTGGACCGTCTCCAGTCTACAGGTACTGCACCACAGACACCACACTTGGACCGTCTCCAGTCTACAGGTACTGCACCACAGACACCACCCTGGGATAGTCTCAGGTCTACAGGTACTGTACCACAGACACACAGGGACGGTCCAGTCTGTCATGACTGACACAATATTTTGTGAAATCTCTTTTCCTTTCCTTTCCTTCTCTCCATTCAACCCCACCTCACTAACCTAGCCATCACAACCTCCTCTTCTTTCTCATTGTAATTCAAGATGGGTGTTGGGTTGCAAACAGTCGTGTTCAACGAAGCCTGAGACTTTTATTTTGAAGCCCAGCTAATAACAATGTGCAGATTGTGTTCCAGAGAAAACAATTGGACTAAATGCAGAAAATCCATCAGCCGTCAATAAACATTGAGCTGCAGCGGAACAGAGCTCCTTTCTCACATTGCATTTTCATAGTTGACCTTTGTAGCCGGAGGCAGTGAATTATTAGAAGTGCTGTCTGTGCATGTCAAGTATATTGCTGAAGGAGCACTAATGTTTTTTGTTGATAGAAACTAACTTTCATTTTGCCATATTAAGGTAATACTTGGGCTGGTACAGCAAACAACTTTCAATATAAAGAAATAGCAAACTGACAAATACCAGTTTAGTCAGCTTTTCACACTCTCTCTTCCTGTTTTAAATGTAGCACTAACAATTATTGGTACAAAGCAATCATTTTGTATGGAGTCTGAGTGGGGATGAATGGCTGTGGTTAATGTGCGTGATTGAATTTTGAAGGCAGCTGCAGCAGGGCCCGCCTGCCCCTCTCCCCCTGGGGAGTCTGAGTCTGTGGCCACGATGCCCACCCAGGATGGGGCCAGGAAAACCAGGCCTCCTCCATCTGCTCCTGGGCTAGGACTCTGGGCCCTGGCTCCTAGGTCTGGGTCTGTAGTCTGGGGCGGGATCCAGTGGCATGCTGGCCGGCAGTGTGGGAGAGCCATGGCATGGCCCTGGAGACTGTCTGCAGCCTGCAGGGTGTGGTGTCTTCTTACATCCACCGGGCTGGGCTTCCAGGGCTGAGGGAAGGGAGAGGTGGAGACGTTTGATCCATCTAATTCCAGAGGTGAAATAGATCCCAGGTCTGTAAGGTCTTTCCACTGGATCTGTATACCATATACAGTACCAGTCAAAAGTTTGGGGACTTCTACTCATTCAAGGATTTTTCTTTATTTTCACTATTTTCTACATTGTAGAATAACAGTGAAGACATCAAAACTATGAAATAACACATATGGAATCATATAGTAACCAAAAAAGTGTTAAACAATTCAAAATATATTTTTTCTTTAAGAAACTTCAAAGCACTTTAAAAGTTTCTTCAAGTGCAGTTGCAAAAATCCATCAAGCGCTATTATGAAACTGGCTCTCATGAGGCCCACCACAGGAAAGGAAGACGCAGAGTTACCTCTGCTGCAGAGGATATGTTCATTGGACTTACCAGCCTCAGAAATTGCAGCCCAAATAAATACTTCACAGAGTTCAAGTAACAGACAGAGGAGACTGCATGAATCAGGCCTTCATGGTCGAATTGCTATAAAGAAACCACTACTAAAGGACACCAATAATAAGAAGAGACTTGCTTGGGCAAAGAAACAAGAGCAATGAACATTAGACCAGTGGAAATCTGTCCTTTGGTCTGAGTCCAAATTTGAGATGTTTGGTTCCAACCTCTGTGTCTTTGTGAGACGTGTCTTTGTGAGACGCAGAATAGGTGAACGGATGATCTCCGCATGTGTGGTTCCCATTGTGAAGCATGGAGGAGGAGGTGTGATGGTGTGGTGGTGCTTTGCTGGTGACACTGTTATTGATTTATTTAGAATTCAAGGCACACTTAACCAGCATGGCTACCACAGCATTTTGCGGTGAGACGCCATCCCATTTGGTTTGTGCTTAGTGGGACTATCATTTGTTTTTCAACAAGGCAATAACTCAACACACCTCCATGCTGTGTGAGGGCTATTTGACCAAGAAGAATAGTGATGGAGTGCTGCATCAGATGACCTGGCCTCCACAATTACCCAACCTCAACCCAGTTGAGATGGTTTGGGATGGGTTGGACTGCAGAGTTTTAATTTTTTTACCATTATTTAACTAAACAAGTCTCTAACACCTCCCAAACCCGGATCCGGGAGCACCCCCATCAGTAGAAAAGCTACTAGCATAGCCTAGCATAGCGTCACAAGTAAATACTAGCATCTAAATATCATTAAATCACAAGTCCAAGACACCAGATGAAAGATACACATCTTGTGAATCCAGCCATCATTTCTGATTTTTTTAACGTTTTACAGGGAAGACACAATATGTAAATCTATTAGCTAACCACGTTAGCAAAAGACACCATTTTTTTTACTCCACCAGTTTTTTACTCCATCAGTAGCTATCACAAATTCGACCAAGTAAAGATATAAATAGCCACTAACCAAGAAACAAATTCATCAGATGACAGTCTGATAACATATTTATTGTATAGCATATGTTTTGTTAGAAAAATGTGCATATTTCAGGTATAAATCATAGTTTACCATTGCAGCCACCATCACAACTCGACTAGAATAACTACAGAGAGCAACGTGTATTACCTAATTACTCATCATAAAACATTTCTTAAAAATACACAGCGTACAGCAATTGAAAGACACAGATCTTGTGAATCCAGCCAATATTTCAGATTTTCTAAGTGTTTTAAAGCGAAAACACAATATAGCGTTATATTAGCTTAGCACAATAGCAAACCACACAACAGCATTGATTCCAGCCAAACATAGCGATAACGTATTCACCACCAAAATATATTAATTTTTTCACTAACCTTCTCAGAATTCTTCAGATGACAGTCCTGTAACATCATATTACACAATGCATATAGAGTTTGTTCGAAAATGTGCATATTTAGCGGCACAAATCGTGGTTATACAATGAGAAAAGTAGCAAAGCTGCCCAGAAAATGGCAGGAGAAATCTTTGAAGAGGCACCTATTCTAATCAGTAACTATTCCAAAACTTGACAAAAAAATACAGGTTGGACAGCAATTGAAAGACAAATTAGTTCTTAATGCAATCGCTGGCTTACATTTTTAAAATTAACGTTACTTCAAGCATACAGCGTGCGCTAAAGCGAGACCGCACCATAATTCATGGCGGAATTATTATCTGACATTTGTCAACATAAGTACGAATTAACAGCATAAAGACTGCTTACTATTAGCTGAGCTTCCATCAGAATCTTGGGCAAGGTGTCCTTTCTCCAGAACAATCGTCTTTGGGTTGAAAGATGTCCTCTTGTCCGGTCAAAATAGCCGCTAATGTTAGCCGCCAACTGGAGTGGTGTCCAACTCGTGAAAGCGCATGGCAAAGAAATCCCAGAAAATCGCAATAAACTGCTATAAACTGCTAAGTCGGTTTAAATTAACTACCTTATGATGTCTTTAACACCTATAACGAATAAAAACATGACCGGAGATATAGAACTACTAAAACGAAAGCGTTTGCAGGACGCCATTGTGATGTCTTCATGCGTCAAGCGCACCGTTGAAAAGGACGGTACTTCCGTTCCACGGTCTATATATAGGGCCCAGATTGCGCAATCCACTCCATTCAAATTCTCCCCGCTTACTGACATCTAGAGGAAGACGTATGCAGTGCATGTAGCCCCATAGCTTACATTGGGACTTATAAACTGACCCCAGAACAGGGACCTCGATTTCTGAAATCTCACTCCCTGACAGGAAATGTGCTGCAGAATGAGTTCTGTTTCACTCAGAGAAATAATTCAAACGGTTTTAGAAACTAGAGAGTGTTTTCTATCCAATAGTAATAATAATATGCATATTGTACGAGCAAGAATTGAGTACGAGGCAGTTTAATTTGGGAACTCATTTTAACAAAGTCGAAATGGCGCCCCCATAGGCTCAAGAAGTTAAGAACATATTCTTATTTTCAATTACAGCCTAGGAAGAGTGGGTTAACTGCCTTGTTCAGGGGCAGAATGACAGATATTTACCTTGTCAGTTCGGGGATTTGATCTTGCAACCTTTCAGTTACAAGTCCAACGCTCTAACCACTAGGCTACCTGCCACCCCAGAGTGAAGGAAAAGCAGCCAACAAGTGCTCAGCTTATTTGGGAACTCCTTCAAGACGGTTGGAAAAGCATTCCAGGTGAAGCTGGTTGAGAGAATGCCAAGACTGTGGAAAGCTGTCATCAAGGGAAAGGGTGGCTACTTTGAACCATCTAAAAAATATGTTTTTGTATTTTTTTGGTTACTACATGATTCCATATGGTTTTTTAATAGTTTTAATGTCTTCACTATTATTATACAATGTAGAAAATAGTACAAATAACGAAAAAACCTTGAATGAGTAGGTGTGTCCAAACTTTTGACTGGTACTGTATATAAATGTCACTCCCTGATCTGTTTCACCTGTCCTTGTGCTTGTCTCCACCCCCCTCCAGGTGTCACCCATTTTCCCCATTATCCCCTGGGTACTCTGTTTGTCTGTTGACTGTTGCCAGTTCGTCGTGTTTGTCAAGTCAACCAGCATTTTTCTAGGCTCCTGCTTTTCCCCAGTCTCTCTTTTTCTCGCCATTCTGGTTTTGACCCTTGCCTGTCCGGACACTGAGCCCGCCTGCCTGACCACTCTGCCTGCCGCCCTGTACCTTTGCCCCTACTTTGGATTACCTACCTCTACCTGACCTGACCCTGAGCCTGCCTGCCGTCCTGTGCCTTTGCCCCACCACTCTGGATTATCGACCCCTGCCTGCCTTGACCTGTGGTTTTCCTGCCCCTGTTGCTGTAATAAACATTGTTACTTCAACATAGTTTGCATTTAGGTCTTACCTGAAACGTTATAGTACGAACTGGCCATGACTGACCCAGCAGACTTGGACCATCTCCTCCCAAGGAGCTACCATTGGTGGCATGAGGAGTTGCTTCGTAATCTGATGGAGGGGTTCCAGGCCGTGGCCGAATGTCACAACCTAGCTTTGGACACATTGCGGGAGCAATTCCGTTTGTTGCCTACTAGGCAGCCTACCACGACGGTAACCTCCCAGACCCTCAGTAACCCGGCTGGTAGCAGCCCAGTCACCCCGGTTTCTCGGGAACCGCGCTTACCTCCCCCGGAGCACTACGATGGAGATTCCAGAACCTACCGGGCCTTTCTTTGCTCCCTCATTGCTCCCTCATTTTCGAGCTGCAGCCTTCTTCATTCCCCTCGGACCGCTCGAGGAAAGCGTACATCATTACGCTGATGTCTGGGAGGGCACTCGACTGGGCCACGGCGGTGTGGGAGCAACAATCCGCCATCTGCCTCAGTCTGGATGTATTCATGGCAGAGTTGAGAAAGGTGTTCGAGGCTCTGGTGTCCTGGAGAGAGGCTACCCGGAGGTTACTCCAGCTTTAGTCCAGCAGGACTCACTCAGTGTGGCAGACTATGCGGTGGATTTCCGCACGCTAGCAGCGGAGGGTGCCTGGAACCGCTGTTCGACACGTTCCTGCACGGAGTATTGGAGGAAGTAAGGACGAGCTTGCAGCCAGGGAACTACCAACAGATCTCGACTGACTCATCGCTTTGACCATCCAAATTGATGGACGGCTATAGGAACGTAGGAGGGAGAAGAGGTCTGATTGCAGTGCCAATCGTTCACTCAAAGATTCCACCTTGCATCTGATGGACTCCGGAAGTCCCCAGTGTCTACGTCCCCGCGAGGATTCAAGCTTACACGAGTTCCTCCAACAGCCTCCGAAGACTGCCTATGTACCTCTTCCCAAGCCGATGCAGCTCGGCAGGGCCAGGCTGTCTCCAGCCGAACTCATACGCAGACTTACCACCCATTGGCAGTTACAATTGTGCTGATAAACGATGGGGAATAGTAGCCTGCTCTCATCCTGCAGCTTGCCGGCCAATGCATACTTGTCCCAACACATGTTTTGACAACTGAATGGCAACATGCCTGCCCGCACATTTGATTGATGCAAAATACATTTGATTGACAACTAAGCGTGTGTTGGTAAATTGCCATCAGTGCGTCAAAGTGAGCTCTTGGTGTTCATAAAATCAGAACGTTGTCAGATTGTCTGTTCATAAATTCACATAAAAAGACACGCAAGCCTATTAGCCACGTTATGACTGACTTGTGGTCATTGTCCTGGCTACTTTGATTTTACTGACCTTCCAATCCTTAGCCACCTTCATCCGCCTTATTTTAAAATGTATATTAAAAATATATAATTTCAGCAATCTGCACACAATACCCATAATGACAAAGTGAAAACATGTTTTTTTAAACGTTTGCAAATGTATAAAATATAACAAAACAGAATAGCTTATTTACATAAGTATTCAGACCCTTTGCTATTGAGCTCACGCGAAATTGAGCTCAGGTGCATCCTGTTTCCATTGATCATCCTTGAGATGTTTCTACAACTTGATGGAGTCCACCTGTAGTAAATTAAATTGATTGGACATTATTTGGAAAGGCACAAACCCATCTACAGTATATTAGGTCCCACAGTTGACAGTGCATGTCAGAGCACAAACCAAGCCATGAGGTTGAAGGAATTGTCCGTAGAGCTCCGACACAGGAATCTTTCGAGGCACAGATCTGGGGAAGGGTACCAACACATTTCTGCAGCATTGAAGGTCCCCAAGAACCCAGTGGCCTCCATCTTTCTTAAATGGGAGAAGTTTGGAATGACCAAGACTCTTCCTAGAGCTCGCCACCCGGCCTAACTGAGCAATCGAGGGAGACGGGCCTTGGTCAGGGAGGTGACTAAGAAGCTGATGGTCACTCTGACAGAGCTCTAGAGTTCTCCTATGGAGATGGGAGAACATTCCAGAAGGACAACTATCTCTGCAACACTGCACTAATCAGGCCTTCATGGTAGAGTGGCCAGATGGAAGTCACTCCCAGATGGTGAGAAACAAGATTCTCTGATCTAATGAACCAAGATTGAACTCTTTGGCCTAAATACCAAGTGTTACGTCTGGAGGAAACCTGGCACCATCCCTACGGTGAAGCATGGTGGTGGCAGCATCATGCTGTGGGATGTTTTTCAACGGCAGGGACTGTGAGACTAGTCAGGATCGAGGGAAAGATGAAAGGAGCAAAGTACAGAGAGATCCTTGATGCTAACCTGCTCCAGAGTGCTCAGGACCTCAGGTGGTTCACCTTTCAAAAGGACAATGATCCTAACACACAGCCAAGATAACGCAGGAGTGGCTTTGGGCCAAGTCTCTGAATGTCCTTGAGGGAACCAGTCAGAGCCCGGACTTGAACCAGATCGAACATCACTAAAGAGACCTGAAAATAGCTGTGCAGCAACGCTCCCCATCCAAACTGACAGAGCTTGATAGGATCTGCAGAGAAGAATGGGAGAAACTCCCCAAATACAGGTGTGTCAAGCTTGTAGCGTCATACCCAAGTCAAGGGGTCTGAACTCTTTCCGAATTAACTGTAAAGTTGGTTTTATGGCATAAACTGGGAATTTTATATTTTTTGACTGATATTATGATTGTCTTTTTTTTCATATCTGCAAAGTAGTTAAAACGTTGTCAGTTCCACTTTAACAGAAACCTCAATGGATTAACATGCTGACCACACCGCCCGCTTTGCGTGCGCTGGTGTTGCAAAATAAATGTATACATACATGTTATTCAATAATTTCATCCTAACTGCTCTGAACTTGGTTCTATTATAGACACTTGACGCGCTGCAAGTCCCGCCTCTCCCATCACCTCATTGGTTTTTAGGAACATATACCAACGTGGGTGATTGAAAGATGAACTGAGGTCCATGCTCCAGTCCAGTTGGGGGTGGTAATGCACCTTAAAGTTGGTTGCCAACCGCCATATAAAATCCACGGAAGAAGAAGAGTAAGAAGAAGAAGAAGAAAAAGAATACTGAACTAGGAGATATTATTAGAAACTAACTAGGTTTCCCCTTTTATCTGTGGATTAATTGTCAGAGTAGAGAACACACGATTTTGTGTGACTAAAAATGGGTCAAAGATTCTACAAAGATACAGCAAAAAAAGTATAACAACCCAGTGTTTATCTCCCTGGACAAAATGTTTCTAGCAACAGCAAGCTCGCTAAATGTCCATGAATATTTTGTGTGTGTTTCGACCTGTTCCCAAATTAATATAGTTGGTTGTGAGATCATTTTGACTTTTCAACCTGTGTGTCCTGATTGTGTCTGATGTCTCTAAATACAATCCCCTGGTCCCAGGTATCAACTGCAACTATTTCAAGTGTTCTGGTCTTTTGTTATACTGTTATAAATTATTCATGACTGATATCTGTCTTTTAACCCTGTCTTCAGTCCCACCACTAAGTGCTACTACATGTAGCCGAGTGTTTTTGATGAAAGAAATGAACTGCTGAATCACCATGTCATGGGTTAGGCTGTTATTTGCTGAGGGAACAGCAGCACACCCTGTCCAGCCATCTCTGCCCATCAGGCTGGGGGTCGCTATGCTTTGCCCATGTGATATGTGACCACTTGGTATGAGTGCCTGGTATTAGCCTTGCATCACCCGACCTGGCAAACGCTCCATAGACATTATAAGACATTTCTGCAGCTCCAGGAACAGCAGGGGCTTCCCTTTCACTGGCATCAGGGAATGTGATCACTGTGCATTATCACCGTGTAGTTAGCGTACATTTGGACATATTAGTGCGATCTGGTTTCAACATGAAACTCAACACCCAGTCACCCTAACACAAATTTTACAGATGGCTTCTCAACAACAAGCACTGTATAAAAATATCCCTCGGCCATCTACGTTCTGAAATCCTATTTGTACAAATTGGGACCATGTGCGTAAGCTTGACCAATAGGAGTGCCCGTGGAGCATTAGGATCGTGTTGCCTGTGTGGCTGCTGGGTGATTTAGAGAGGCGTTGGTATTTATAAGTGTCACAGAGAGAAGGTCAGAGTACTGAGTGAACACTTCAGCCCCATGTATCACAAAAAAGCCTGCTTGTTAAACATGTGGGCAGAGCACATGCACATTAACACATACAGTGCATTCGGAAAGTATTCAGACCTCTTCTCTTTTTCCACATTTTGTTACGTTACAGCCTAATTCTAAAATTGAAAAAATATTTATTTTCCCTCATCAATTTACACACAATACCCCACAATGACAAAGTGAAAACAGGTTTTTAGAATGTTTTCAAATGTATTAAAACCACTTAGTGCGGAAATCCCGTTAACGGGATCAAATTCGACAACATCCGGTGAAATCGGAGAGCGCCAAATTCAAAACACAAAATCGTAATATTAAACATTCATAAAATTACAAGTGTCTTGCATCGTTTAAAAGCTTAACTTCTTGTTAATCCAGCCGCTTTGTCAGATTTCAAATAGGCTTTACGGCGAAAGCATACCATGCAATTATCTGAGGACAGCACCCGCGAACAAAAGCATTACAAACATTTTCCAAACAAGCAGAGGCGTCACGAAAGTCAGAAATAGCGAGAAAATAAATCACTTACCTTTGAAGATCTTCCTCTGTTTGCAATCCCAATGATCCCAGCTACACATCAAATGGTCGTTTTGGCCAATAAAGTCCTTCTTTATATCCCCAAAAAGTCAGCTTAGTTTGCGCGCTTGATTCAGTAATCCACCTGTTTCCCTCATTCAAAATGCATACAAAGGAATCAGAAAAGTTACCAATAAACTTCATCCAAACAAGTCAAACGTTTCTAATCAATCCTCAGGTACCCTAATATGTAAATAAATGATAACATTTAAGACGGAGAATAGTATGTTCATTACCGGAGATAAATAACGAAGTGTGCGCACTCATCCACGCGCGCCTCAATACTAGAGTCAAAATGGGAGCCACCTAGAAAAATGACAAATTCTAGCTCATTTTTTCAAAAAACAAGCCTGAAACTCTTTCTAAAGACGATTGACATCTAGTGGAAGCTCTAGGAACTGCAATCTGGGAGGTATTCCTTTAATTTCCCCAATAACAAGGATTTGAATGGGCAGACACCTAAAAAAAAAAAAGCTGGATGGATTCTCCTCGGGTTTTCGCCTGCCATATCAGTTCTGTTATACTCACAGATATTATTTTAACAGTTGTAGAAACTTCAGAGAGTTTTCTATCCAATACTACCAACTATATGCGTATCCTTCTGGGCCTGAGTAACAGGCAGTTTACTTTGGGCACGTAAGTCATCCGAATTTCCGAGTAAGATTGCCCTCAATTACTGCCCTCAAGAAGTTTTAAAATATAAAAACAGAAATACCTTATATACATAAGTATTCCGAACCTTTGCTATGAGACTCAATATTGAGCTCAGGAGCATCCTGTTTCCATTGATCATCCTTGAGATGTTTCTACAACTTCATTGGAGTCCACCTGTGGTAAATTCAAATGCTTGGGCATGATTTGGAAAGGCACACACCTCTCTATATAAGGTGCCACAGTTGACAGTGCATTTCAGAGCAAAAACCAAACCATGAGGTTGAAGGAATTGTCTGTAAGGGCTCCGAGACACGATTGTGTTGGGGCACAAATCTGGGGAAGGATACCAAAAAATGTATGCGTCATTGAAAGTCCCCAAGAACACAGTAGTCTCCATCATTCTTAAATGGAAGATGTTTGGAACCACCAAGACTCTTCCTAGAGCTGGTTGCCCGGCCAAACTGATCAATCGGGGAAGAAGGGCCTTGATCAGGGAGGCGACCAAGAACCTGATGGTCACTCTGACAGAGCTCCAGAGTTCCTCTGTGGAGATGGGAGAAATTTCCAGAAAGACAACCATCTCTGCCTCACTCCACTTTATGGTAGAGTGGTCAGATGGAAGCCACTCCTCAGTAAAAGGCACATGACAGCCCGCTTGGAGTTTGCCAACAGGCACCTAAAGGCCTCTCAGACCATGAGAAACACGATTCTCTGGTCTGATGAAACCGAGATTGAACTCTTTGGCCTGAATGCCAAGTATCACATCTGGAGGAACCGTGGCACCGTGGCATCCCTACAGTGAAGCATGGAGGTGGCGGCATCATGCTGTGGGGATGTTTTTCAGTGGCAGGGACTGGGAGACTAGTCAGGATCAAGGGAAAGTGAACAAAGTACAGAGAGATCCTTGATGAAAACCTGCTCCAGAGTGCTCAGGACCTCAGACTGGGGTGAAGGTTCACCTTCAATCAGGACAACGACCCTAAGCACACAGCCAAGACAACGGTAGGAGTGGCCTCTGTGCAAGTCTCTGAATGTCCTTGAGTGGCCCAGTCAGAGCCCGAACTTGAACCCGATCAAACAGCTCTGGAGAGACCTGAAAATAGCTGTGCAATGACGCTCCCCATCCAACCTGAGAGCTTGATAGGATCTGCAGAGAAGAATGAAACTTCCCAATTATATGTGTGCCAAGCTTGTAGGGTCATATCCAAGAAGACTCAAGGCTGTAATTGCTGCCAAAGGTGCTTCAACAAAGTACAGAGTAAGGGTCTGAATTCTTATGTAAATGTCATATTTCCGTTTTTTTTTATTTAATACATTTGCACAAAAAACAGCTGTTTTTTGCTTCGTCATTATGGGGTATTGTGTGTAGATTAATGAGGGGGGAAAACTGTTTAATCAATTTTAGAATAAGGCTGTAACCTAACAAAATGTGGAAAAAGTCAAGGGGTCTGAGTACTTTCTGAATGCACTGTACACAACCATGCGTCGAGAATACACATATGCATGTACTGCATATATATGCATATATATATATGTATATGCATGTACACACACACACACACACACACAGGACTGCTGTAATGTTCACATGGTCAGGGTTCTGTCCGTTTCAATTAAATCTCTTGGGAAGAAATCAAGACTAGTTTATGTCAATTCAAATGGAGTGGAACCCAAATCAAGCGTGCTCGTTCAGTCCGAGGCGATAAAGTGCATACTTGCTCAGTGCTGTAATATGGTCAATTTCCCCATGAAACTCTTGTCCTAATAAAGAGCTACTCAAAACACAATGGAGGTGCCACATGTCGGACTGGACCCGGACCAGCGATGACACTGTCCTCTTCCAAGTAGGGAGAGAAATTGAAAACACAGCCAGAGTTACTGTCAGCAGACATATTAAAAGAGGGAGAGACATTCTCATGGCCATACACCACCGGTCCTCTCTGCACTTCTCCTTTGTGTCTGATTAAATGAAAGCTTGAGGTCAGTTCTGCTGCTATTCAGCTGTGAATAGGATGAAAGGTCTGTATCTCTATGTCTGTTTAAATGAAAGCTTGAGGTCAGTTCTGCTGTTATTCAGCTGTGAATAGGATGGAAGGTCTGTATCACTATACAGTGCATTTGGAAAGTATTCAGACCACTTTACTTTTTCCACATTTTGTTACATTACAGCCTTATTCTAAAATGGATTAAATAAATAATTTTCCTCGTCAATCTACACACAATACCCCATAATCACAAAGTCAAAACAGGTTTAGAAATGTTATCAAATTTCTAAAAAATAAAAACAGTGAAAAATGTCAAGGGGTCTGAAAACTTTCCAAATGCACTATAATAGATGAAGGACTTGTTTATTTACCCTCGACAGCTTCACACTGCGTGTCCATCGAATCAATTACCCATAACACCACAGGCTAAACAAATATCAACAAATATCAATTCATATGGAATAGGGAAAGAAAACAAACTGGACCTAAAACACAATATTACATTTTCAACACAAATCCTGAAAGTTAGTGTCATGGGGATATATTTGATACGAAAATTTGATCTGACATTTCAGGCTTCTAAACCTCTGAGGTCCTGAACCACAGTAATGTCAGCAATCATGAATTGGTCAAGTCTATTTCCAAGGGATTCACATTTACTGACACTTACCTATTTTTTATAACAAAACCATTCACTCAAGTTCTTTAAGCCTTTCCGATTGGACCGTTTCAGACTTCATCCTCCTTCCTCATGTTCCCCTTCCCCTTCCTCCACGCCTCAGAGGGCTCTCAAATTTGGCGAGTTAAACGTTTGAATCTGAATTAAGCAAGAGGAGTTGGCTTGGCCAACGGCTGCCAGCGTGGTGGGACACCAGTGATGGTGATGTCAGTTGAAGGGGCCACCCTCATTGCAGACTGGTGCATATCGCTGACACCTCTCATAACTCAGCACCCTACAGGGCAGTACCAGGCAGCTTCCTGTCTCTCCAGCTGGTCCCCTGCCCCTCCCACTAGAATCAGTACAGTGCAGTAGAGTACAAAGGGCTGGGATTGATTGGCTGGCAGGGATAGGTAGTCTGGTATAGAGGTGGGCTGGTAGGGGTGGGTAAACTGATAGAAGGGCTGACTGGTAGGGGTGGGTAGACTGGTTTAGAGGCGGGCTGGTAGGGGTGGGTAGACTGGTAGAAGGGCTGGCTGGTAGGGGTGGGTAGACTGATGTTGTCTGGCTGGTAGGGGTTGGTAGCCTGGTATAGAGGCGGGCTGGTAGGGGTGGGTAGACTGGTAGAAGGGCTGGCTGGTAGGGGTGGGTAGACTGATGTTGTCTGGCTGGTAGGGGTGGGTAGACTGGTATAGAGGCGGGCTGGTAGGGGTGGGTAGACTGGTAGAAGGGCTGGCTGGTAGGGGTGGGTAGACTGATGTTGTCTGGCTGGTAGGGGTTGGTAGCCTGGTGTTTTCTGGCTGGAAGGGGTGTGTAGACTGGAAGGGGTGGATAGACTGGTAGAGGGGCTGACTGGTAGGGGTGGGTAGACTGGTAGAGGGGCTGACTGGTAGGGGTGGCTAGACTGGTAGAAGGGCTGACTGGTAGGGGTGGTTAGACTGGTAGAGGGGCTGACTGGTAGGGGTGGCTAGACTGGTAGAAGGGCTGACTGGTAGGGGTGGTTAGACTGGTAGAGGGACTGACTGGTAGGGTGGCTAGACTGGTAGAAGGGCTGACTGGTAGGGTGGTTAGACTGGTAGAGGGGCTGACTGGTAGGGTGGTTAGACTGGTAGAGGGGCTGACCGGTAGGGGTGGTTAGACTGGTAGAGGGGCTGACTGGTGGGGTGGGTAGACTGGTAGAGGGGCTGATTGGTAGGGTGGTTAGACTGGTAGAGGGGCTGACTGGTAGGCTGGTTAGACTGGTAGAGGGGCTGACTGGTAGGGGTGGCTAGACTGGTAGAGGGGCTGACTGGTAGGGGTGGCTAGACTGGTAGAGGGGCTGACTCGTAGGGGTGGTTAGACTGGTAGAGGGGCTGACTGGTAGTGGTGGATAGACTGGTGTTGGCTGGTAGGGGTGGTTAGACTAGTGTGGGCTGGTTGGTAGGGGTGGGTTGACTGGGGTGGCCTTGCTGGTAGTGGTGGGTAGACCTTTGTGGGCTGGCTGGTAGGGGTGGGCAGGTAGACTGCTGTGGGCTGGCTGTTGGGGGTGGGTAGACTGGTAAAGGTGGATAGACTGGTGTGGACTGGTTGGTAGGGGTGGGTAGACTCTTGTGGGCTGGCTGGTAGGAGTGGGTAGACTGGTGTGGGCTGGCTTGTGGGGGTGGGTAGACTGGTGTGGGCTGGTTGGTAGAGGTGGGTAGACTGGTAAGGGTAGATAGACTGGTATGGGCTTGCTGGTAGGGGTGGGTAGACTGGTGTGGGCTTGCTGGTCGGGGTTGGTAGACTTGTGTGTGATGGCTGGTAGGGGTGGGTAGACTGGTGTGTGATGGCTGGTGAGGTTGGGTAGACTGGTAGAGGGGCTGGCTGGTATGGGGTGGGTAGAGTTGTAGAGGGGCTGAGCGGTCACTTGCACAACCAGAGCCTAGTGAGTAGAGAATTGTCATGGTGCCAGTGATTGACACAGAGGCCCAGTGTTCTAGTGATGCAACGGTTGTGTGGTGAGAGGGAAGCCAGTTATGTAGTTGAGTGGAGCACAAAGCGTGTTGAATTGTCCTCTTTCCAGATTTTAAATGGGCTTATATTCTGGTCTCTGGGTGATTTATGCCCCACTCCAGCTTTGAAGATCAGAGGGATTAAATGGTTGTTGGAGAGAGAGAGAGAGAGAGAGAGGAGAAGGTGGACACAGACTCCCTCCCTGAAACCCAAAGGCTTTGCAGACATTAATGTACCTCAGAGCATGACTATATACAAACTCTCAAACGACCCCAGGGCACGGGTCACAGGTCAAGTTAGTATTTCCCCTCCGTGCCTTTAAAAATCTGCAGATGACAATTACAGCTCATTTGATTAACAGAGAGGGCGGTGCAGATATCGGAACTATTTTACAGCGGGGAAGCAGATCCAGTTTCACTGGCTGTCATTTATACGGTCAGAGGAAGGCAGGCAGAGTCCCTTTACTGCTGCAGCCTTTCTACATCCCAGACTTCAAACAAACCTCTCCGGCTCAACAGACCTGTTTTATAAGAGAGAGAGCGAGAGAGACAAAATCCACAAAAGTGGAGACAAATTTGACCCGAATAACTACTCTGGGATATGTGTCAACAGCAACCTCGGGAAAATCCTTTGCATTATCATTAACAGCAGACTTGTACATTTCATCAGTGAAAACCATGTACTGAGCAAATGTCAAATTGTCTTTTTACCAAATTATCGTACGACAGACAACGTATTCACCCTGCATACCCTAATTGACAAACAAACAAACCAAAACAAAGGCAGAGTCTTCTCATGTATTGTTGATTTCAAAAAAGCCTTCGACTCAATTTGGCATGAGGGTCTATTATACAAATTGATGGAAAGTGGTTAGGGGAAAAACATACGACATTATAAAACCCATGTACACAAACAACAAGTGTGCCGGTTAAAATTGGCAAAAAACACACATATTTCTTCCCACAGGGCCGTGGGGTGAGACAGGGATGCAGCTTAAGCCCCAACCTCTTCAAAATATATACCAACGAATTGGCGAGGGCACTAGAACAATCTGCAGCACCCGGCCTCACACTACTAGAATCTGAAGTCAAATGCCTACTTTTGCTGATGATCTGGTGCTTCTGTCACCAACCAAGGAGGGCCTGCATCTGCTACACAGATTCTGCCAGACCTGGGCCCTGACAGTAAATCTCAGTAAGACCAAAATAATAGTGTTCCAAAAAAGGTAAAGTTTCCAGGACCACAAATGCAACTTATATCTAGACACCGTTGCCCTAGAGCACACAAAAAACGATACCTTGCCCTAAACATCAGCACCACAGGTAACTTTCATAAAGCTGTGAACAATCTGAGAGACAAGGCAAGAAGGGCATTCTATGCCATCAAAAGGAACATAAAATTAGACATTCCAATTAGGATCTGGCTAAAAATACTTGAATCAGTTTGTAACGATCGTCCTGGAGAGAAGGTGACCAAAACGCAGCGTGGTAAGTGTTCATTTTATTTTAATAAATAACCTGAACACTGAAACAACAAAAACAACAAAGAGAGAGAACGAAACAAAACAGTTCTGTCTGGTGCAACAACACAAAACAGAAAACAACTACCCACAACACACAGGTGGAAAAAGGCTACCTAAGTATGGTTCTCAATCAGAGACAACGATAGACAGCTGCCTCTGATTGAGAACCACACCCGGCCAAACACACAGAAACGAAAACATAGAACACCAGACATAGAATACCCACCCCAACTTACGCCATGACCAAACCAAAATAGAGACATAAAAAGGATCTCTAAGGTCAGGGCGTGACACAGTTGTAGAACCCATTGCCCTTTATGGTTGTGAGTTCTGGGGTCCGCTCACCAACCAAGAATTCACAAATTGGGACAAACACCAAATTGAGACTCTGCATGTAGAGTTCTGCAAAAATATCCTCCGTGTACAACGTAAAACACCAATAATGCACGAAGAGCAGAATTAGGCCGATACCCGCTAAATATCAAAATCCAGAAAAGAGCTGTTAAATTCTACAACCACCTAAAAGGAAGTGATTCCCAAACCTTCCATAACAAAGCCATCACCTACAGAGAGATGTACCTGGAGAAGAGTCCCCTAAGCAAGCTGGTCCTGGGGCTCTGTTCACAAACACAAACAGACCCCACAGAGCCCCAGGACAGCAACACAATTAGACCCAACCAAATCATGAGAAAACGAAAAGATAATTACTTGACACATTGGAAAGAATTAACAAAAAAACAGAGCAAACTAGAATGCTATTTGGCCCTAAACAGAGAATACACAGTGGCAGAATACCTGACCACTGTGACTGACCCAAATTTAAGGAAAGCTTTGACTATGTCCAGACTCAGTTAGGCATAGCCTTACTATTGAGTAAGGCCGCCGTAGGCAGACCTGGCTCTGAAGAGAAGACACTGCCCACAAAATGAGGTGGAAACTGAGCTGCACTTCCTAAACTGTATGACCATATTGGAGACACATATTTGTCTCAGATTACACAGATCCACAAAGTATTTGAAAACAAACCCGATTTTGATAAAATCCCATATCTGCTGGGTGAAATACCACGGTGTTACATCACAGCAGCAATATTTGTGATCTGTTGCCACAAGAAAAGGGCAACCAGTGAAGAACAAACATCATTGTAAATCCAACCCATATTTATGTTTATTTATTTCCCCTTTTGCACATTAACCATTTGCACATCGTTACAACACTTTATACATACATAAAACAACATGAGTGTAATGTTTATTGTGCATTTTTATTATTTATTTCACTTTTGTACTTTATCTACCTCACTTGCTTCGGCCATATTAACATATGTTTCCCATGCCAATTGAAGTTCATTGAGAGAGGACATGGTGATTTTCTAAGTAATTTTGCAATGAGTTTACATTTCAGTGTCTGTGGAAAATAGAGGGAGTGGTGCTCAATCTGATTCCATGATAGCTCAGTCCAATAAAGCACGTACAACCTCCTCTCTCTCCAGTCCATATCAGCTAACTACTTCCTCTCTCTCCAGTCCATATCAGCTAACTACTTCCTCTCTCTCCAGTCCATATCAGCTACTTCCTCTCTCTCCAGTCCATATCAGCTAACTACTTCCTCTCTCTCCAGTCCATATCAGCTAACTACTTCCTCCCTCTCCAGTCCATATCAGCTAACTACGTCCTCCCTCTCCAGTCCATATCAGCTAACTACTTCCTCCCTCTCCAGTCCATATCAGCTAACTACTTCCTCTCTCTCCAGTCCATATCAGCTAACTACTTCCTCCCTCTCCAGTCCATATCAGCTAACTACTTCCTCTCTCTCCAGTCCATATCAGCTAACTACTTCCTCCCTCTCCAATCTCAAATCAGCTACCTACTTCCACTCACTCCAGTCCAAATCAGCTACTTACAAAGTCCTTTCTCTCCAGTCCAAAATCAGTTACCTACAACCTGCTCTTTCTCAAGTCTAAATCAATTAGCTACTAACTCTTTCTCCAGTCCAAAATCAGCTACCTACAACCTTTCTCTCTCAAATCCAAATCAGCTACATACTTCCTCTTTCTCAAGTCCTAATAAGGTACCTACTTCCACTCTTTCCATTCCAAATCAGCTACCTAATTCCTCTCTCAAGTCAAAATCAGCTACCTACAACCTCCTCTTTCTTAAGTCCAAAAAAGTACCTACTTCCTCTTTCTCAGTCTAAATCAACTACTTACAGTCTCCACACTATCCAGTCCAAATCAGCTACCTACATCCTCTCTCTCCATTCCAAATCATCTTCTCTCTCCAGTCAAAATGAGCTTCCTGCAACCTCTCTCTCCAGTCCAATTTAGCTACATACAACCTTCTTCCTCTCTCCAGTCAAAATCAGCTACCTACTTCCTATCTCTCCATTACATATCAGCTACCTACTTCCTCTCTCTCCAGTCCAAATCAGCTACCTACAACCTCATCTTTCTCAAGTCCAAATAAATTACCTACTTCCTCTTTCTCCAGTCCAAATCAACTACCTACTTCCTCTCTCTCCAGTTCAAATAAGCTACCTTCTTCCTCTCTCTCAAGTCAAAATCAGCTACCTACTTCCTCTCTCTCCAGTCCTAATCATCTACCTACAACCTCCTATTTCTTAAGTCCAAATCAATTACCTGCTTCCTCTTTCTCCAGTCCAAATCAATTACCTACTTCCTCTTTCTCCAGTCCAAATCAATAACCTACTTCCTTTCTCTCCAGTCCAAATCAGCTACCTGCTTCCTCTCTCTCCAGTCCAAATCAGCTACCTGCATCCTCTCTGTCCAGTCACACCAGCTACCTACAACGTCTCTTTGAAGTCCAAATCTGCAACCTACAACCTAAAATCTCTCTCCAGTCCAAATAAGCTACCTACAACCTTCTTTTCCCCAGGTCCAAATCCAGTACCTACAACCTCTTATCTCTCCAGTCCAAATCAGCAAACTACTTCCTCTCTGTCCAGGTCAAATCAGCTACCCACATGTTCTCTCTCCGATCCAAATCAGCTACCTACAACCTCTCTCTCCAGTCTAAATCAGCTATCTACATCTTCTCTCTCCAGTCCAATATCAACATCTTCTCTCGCCTGTCCAAATCAGCTACCTACTTACTCTCTCCAGTTCATATCAGCTACTTACAACCTCCTCTCTCTCCAGTCCAAATCAGCAAGCTTCTATCTCTCTCCATACCATATCAGGAACCTACTTCCTCTCTGTCCAGTCCAAATCAGCTACTTACAACCACTCTCCAGTCTAAATCAGCTACCTAAATCCTCTCTCCATACCATATCAGGAACCTACATCCTCTCTCTCCGATACAAATCATCTACCTACAACCTCCAATTTCTCAACTTCAAATCAGCTACGTACATCCTCTCTCTCCAGTCTAAATCAGCTACCTACATCCTCTCTCTCCGATCCAAATCATCTACCTACAACCTCCAATTTCTCAACTTCAAATCAGCTACCTACATCCTCTCTCTCCAGTCCAAATCAACTACGTTCTTCCTCTTTCTGCAGTCCAAATCACCTAACTACTTCCTCTCTCTCCAGGTCAATTCAGCTATCTACATATTCTCTCTCCAGTCAAAATCAGCTGCCTTCTTCCTATCTCTCCAGTCTAAATCAGCTACCTACATCATCTCTCTCCAGTCTAAATCAGCTACCTACATCTTTTCTCACCAGTCCAAATCAACTACCTACTTCCTATCTCTCCAGTCCATATCAGCTACCTACAACCTCCTCTCTCTCCAGTCCAATTCAGCTACCTACAACCTCCTCTCTCTCCAGTCCAATTCAGCTACCTACAACCTCCTCTCTCTCCAGTCCAATTCAGCTACCTACAACCTTCTCTCTCTCCAGTCCAATTCAGCTACCTACAACCTTCTCTCTCTCCAGTCCAATTCAGCTACCTACAACCTCCTCTCTCTCCAGTCCAATTCAGCTACCTACAAACTTCTCTCTCTCCAGTCCAATTCAGCTACCTACAACCTCCTCTCTCTCCAGTCCAATTCAGCTACCTACAACCTCCTCTCTCTCCAGTCCAATTCAGCTACCTACAACCTCCTCTCTCTACAGTCCAATTCAGCTACCTACAACCTCCTCTCTCTCCAGTCCAATTCAGCTACCTACAACCTCCTCTCTCTCCAGTCCAATTCAGCTACCTACAACCTTCTCTCTCTCCAGTTCAATTCAGCTACCTACAACCTTCTCTCTCTCCAGTCCAATTCAGCTACCTACAACCTCCTCTCTCTCCAGTCCAATTCAGCTACCTACAACCTCCTCTCTCTCCAGTCCAATTCAGCTACCTACAACCTCCTCTCTCTCCAGTCCAATTCAGCTACATACAACCTCCTCTCTCTCCAGTCCAATTCAGCTACCTACAACCTCCTCTCTCTCCAGTCCAATTCAGCTACCTACAACCTCCTCTCTCCAGTCCAATTCAGCTACCTACAACCTCCTCTCTCTCCAGTCTAATTCAGCTACCTACAACCTTTTCTCTCTCCAGTCCAATTCAGCTACCTACAACCTCCTCTCTCTCCAGTCCAATTCAGCTACCTACAACCTCCTCTCTCTCCAGTCCAATTCAGCTACCTACAACCTTCTCTTTCTCCAGTTCAATTCAGCTACCTACAACCTTCTCACTCTCCAGTCCAATTCAGCTACCTACAACCTCCTCTCTCTCCAGTCCAATTCAGCTACCTACAACCTCCTCTCTCTCCAGTCCAATTCAGCTACCTACAACCTCCTCTCTCTCCAGTTCAATTCAGCTACCTACAAACTTCTCTCTCTCCAGTTCAATTCAGCTACCTACAACCTCCTCTCTCTCCAGTCCAATTCAGCTACCTACAACCTTCTCTCTCTCCAGTCCAATTCAGCTACCTACAACCTTCTCTCTCTCCAGTCCAATTCAGCTACCTACAACCTCCTCTCTCTCCAGTCCAATTCAGCTACCTACAACATTCTCTCTCTCCAGTCCAATTCAGCTACCTACAACCTCCTCTCTCTCCAGTCCAATTCAGCTACCTACAACCTTCTCTCTCTCCAGTCCAATTCAGCTACCTACAACCTTCTCTCTCCAGTCCAATTCAGCTACCTACAACCTTCTCTCTCTCTCCAGTTCAATTCAGCTACCTACAACCTTCTCTCTCTCTCCAGTTCAATTCAGCTACCTACAACCTCCTCTCTCTCAGTCCAATTCAGCTACCTACAACCTTCTCTCTCTCCAGTCCAATTCAGCTACCTACAACCTCCTCTCTCTCCAGTCCAATTCAGCTACCTACAACCTCCTCTCCCTCCAGTCCAATTCAGCTACCTACAACCTTCTCTCTCTCTCTCCAGTTCAATTCAGCTACCTACAACCTTCTCTCTCTCTCCAGTTCAATTCAGCTACCTACAACCTCCTCTCTCTCAGTCCAATTCAGCTACCTACAAACTTCTCTCTCTCCAGTCCAATTCAGCTACCTACAACCTTCTCTCTCCAGTCCAATTCAGCTACCTACAACCTTCTCTCTCCAGTCCAATTCAGCTACCTACAACCTCCTCTCTCTCCAGTCCAATTCAGCTACCTACAACCTTCTCTCTCCAGTCCAATTCAGCTACCTACAACCTCCTCTCTCTCCAGTCCAATTCAGCTACCTACAACCTTCTCTCTCCAGTCCAATTCAGCTACCTACAACCTCCTCTCTCTCCAGTCCAATTCAGCTACCTACAACCTCCTCTCTCTCCAGTCCAATTCAGCTACCTACAACCTTCTCACTCTCCAGTCCAATTCAGCTACCTACAACCTCCTCTCTCTCCAGTCCAATTCAGCTACCTACAACCTCCTCTCTCTCCAGTCCAATTCAGCTACCTACAACCTTCTCTCTCCAGTCCAATTCAGCTACCTACAACCTTCTCTCTCTCCAGTCCAATTCAGCTACCTACAACCTCCTCTCTCTCCAGTCCAATTCAGCTACCTACAACCTTCTCTCTCTCCAGTCCAATTCAGCTACCTACAACCTCCTCTCTCTCCAGTCCAATTCAGCTACCTACAACCTTCTCTCTCCAGTCCAATTCAGCTACCTACAACCTCCTCTCTCTCCAGTCCAATTCAGCTACCTACAACCTCCTCTCTCTCCAGTCCAATTCAGCTACCTACAACCTTCTCTCTCCAGTCCAATTCAGCTACCTACAACCTTCTCTCTCCAGTCCAATTCAGCTACCTACAACCTTCTCTCTCTCCAGTCCAATTCAGCTACCTACAACCTTCTCTCTCCAGTCCAATTCAGCTACCTACAACCTTCTCTCTCCAGTCCAATTCAGCTACCTACAACCTCCTCTCTCTCCAGTCCAATTCAGCTACCTACAACCTTCTCTCTCTCCAGTCCAATTCAGCTACCTACAACCTCCTCTCTCTCCAGTCCAATTCAGCTACCTACAACCTTCTCTCTCCAGTCCAATTCAGCTACCTACAACCTCCTCTCTCTCCAGTCCAATTCAGGTACCTACAACCTCCTCTCTCTCCAGTCCAATTCAGCTACCTACAACCTTCTCTCTCCAGTCCAATTCAGCTACCTACAACCTTCTCTCTCCAGTCCAATTCAGCTACCTACAACCTTCTCTCTCTCCAGTCCAATTCAGCTACCTACAACCTTCTCTCTCCAGTCCAATTCAGCTACCTACAACCTTCTCTCTCCAGTCCAATTCAGCTACCTACAACCTCCTCTCTCTCCAGTCCAATTCAGCTACCTACAACCTCCTCTCTCTCCAGTCCAATTCAGCTACCTACAACCTTCTCACTCTCCAGTCCAATTCAGCTACCTACAACCTTCTCTCTCTCCAGTCCAATTCAGCTACCTACAACCTCCTCGCTCTCCAGGTCAAATCAGGTACCTACTTCCTATCTCTCCAGTTCATATCAGCTACCTACACCCAACCAGGGTGACTTGTTACTCTAAAACACAGATTGATTTGGTGTTCAGTAATAAACCAGAGAGCGTGACTAAATCATTCAATATGGTTACTGGGCTATCTGATCATAATCTGACACTTATAGCCAGAAAGCTGTCTAAGAGCAGGTTTAACCTTTCTACTGTTAGAAAGCCGGATCAACTAAGAATACCTAAGAGTGAATTAAACTATTTTGAAAATGCAATTAAGGGAATTAACTGGAATGATCTCTTGTCCTAAATAGACGTGGAAGCTGATAGTCAGGTTTTTCTATCCACAATCCAGACTACAATAAATGGTTTCCTAAAGAAAATTAAATCCAAACCTGGCCAAAAGAGCACTCTTCCTTGGCTAAATGGAGAAATCTGGAAATTGATGAAAGAACGAGATTATGCTCTAAAAATAGCCCTAAGATCCAAATTAGAGCATGACAGACGTAGGTTTACCATGTTGAGAAATAAGGTGATGAAAGAAATCAGACAGGCCAATGCAAACATTTTTATTAACAGAATTGGTGAAGCAAAGGGAATTCTAAATTGATCTGGGAGAATCTAAAACAGTCTAAATCTAAAAAAGTTAACGGGGAAAGACCATAGTAACACTGCAAAAAGACTAGAAATCATGGTGAATAACAATCTAACACAGGATGCAGTCGAAATAGCAATAGCCTTCAATTCCTACTTTATTGACTCTGTCAGGGTACTGACACAGAACCCCTCCACTGGTTTCTTGGGCTCAGTGCTAGTGAATGACGCTCAACCTGTCTTCATCATAAGGGAGGTTTCTGAGTCAATGGTGAACAAGGTGATTAGCTCACTAAAGAACTCTAAAGCCAAAGATGTGTTTGGGCTGGACTGTACCGTTCTTAAAAACTACAAAGAGTCACTCATTGGCCCCATTACTAAGGTCACCAACACATCTATTGGTCTCGGGGTGTTTCCAAGGGTATGGAAGTCGGCCATAATAACAGCCATCTTTAAATCGGGCGACCCTGCTGACGTGAGTAACTACAGGCCCATTAGTATACTACCTGTGGTGTCAAAGGTTGTTGAAAAGTTTGTAGCAGAACAACTGATTGCCCACCTCAACAACAGCCCCTTCACATTACACTCCATGCAGTTTGGCTTCAGAGCGAAACACTCCACAGAAACAGCCAACTGCTTTCTTCTGGAAAATGTGAAGTCCAAAGGGGGTGTTGTTGGGGCTGTGTTTCTGGACCTAAGGAAGGCTTTTGATACTGTTAACCATGAGATTCTCATCACAAAATTGTCCAAGTTCAACTTTTCCCCCGATGCCTTGAGATGGATGAAATCATACCTTGAAGGCAGAACTCAGTGTCAGAGTGAACAATGAGCTGTCGCCTACTCTTAGCTATGATGTGGACGTGCCCCAAGGGTCAATACTGGGGCCCCTCCTGTTCAGCCTGTACATTAATGATCTGCCTTCTGTCTGTACTGGGTCTGACGTTCAAATGCATGCAAATGATACAGTGATATATGTGCATGCAAAGAGCAAACAACAAGCTGCACAAGAACTCACTACTGTAATGGTCCAGGTTACAAAGTGGCTCAGTGACTCATGTTTGCATCTCAATGTGAAAAAAACTGTTTGCATGTTCTTCACAAAGAGGGCAACTGATGCTACTGAGCCAGATATCTATGTGTCAGGGGAGAAGCTCCAGGTGGTATCTGATTTTAAGTACCTTGGCATCATACTTGATTCCAACCTCTCTTTTAAAAAGCATGTGAAAAGGGTAATTCAAATAACCAAATTCAACCTAGCTAATTTCCGATGTATACGAAATTGTTTGACTACAGAGGTAGCAAAACTGTACTTCAAATCTATGATACTCCCCCACTTAACATACTGCTTGACTAGTTGGGCCCAAGCTTGCTGTACAACATTAAAATCTATTCAGTCTGTCTACAAACAGGCTCTCAAAGTGCTTGATAGGAGGCCCAATAGCCATCAGCACTGTTACATCCTCAGAAAGCATGAGCTCCTGAGTTGGGAAAATCTTGTGCAATACACCGACGCATGTCTTGTATTCAAGATCCTAAATGGCCTGGCTCCCCCTCCACTCAGTATTTTTGTTAAACAGAAAACCCAAACATATGGCGGCAGATCCACAAGGTCTGCCATGAGAGGTGACTGTATAGTTCCCTTAAGGAAAAGCACCTTTAGTAAATCGGCTTTCTCTGTGAGAGCTTCCCATGTCTGGAATACACTGCCATCAGACACACATAACTGCACCACATATCACACTTTCACAAAATGCATGAAGACATGGCTAAAGGTCAATCAGATTTGTGAACATAATCCCTAGCTGTGTATTGCCGCTTTCCATGTTGTCTGTTGTCTGTAGCTTGTGAGGTGTGGAAACACTTTGTTGCTTTTATGAATTTTGTCTTGCTGCTTTTTGTTCTATGTTGCTCTGTCTGTATGCTACGTCTTGCTTGTCCTATGTTGCTCTGTCTGTATGCTATGTTGCTCTGCGTGTGCTCACTGCTCAATGATTGTCTATATTGTAATTGTTTTTAATAACCTGCCCAGGGACTGCGGTTGAAAATGAGCCGGCTGGCTAAAACCGGCACTTTTACTGAAACGTTGATTAATGTGCACTGTCCAAATCAGCTACCTACTTCTTCTTTCTCTAGTCCAAATCAGCTACCTACATTTTCTCTCTCCAGTCCAGATCAGATACCTTCTTCCTCTCTCTCCGGTCCAGTTCAGCTAACTACTTCCTTTCGATCTGGACTGGTGCCTATTCATTAAAGAAGCTGTCAATTTGTGTTTTCCCTCCTATTCCTCTGTTCAATGACCAATATCTGGCTGCACATGACAAATGATGTCTGTTGTTGTAACTCCAGGTCACGATTGGATTGGGCCCAGTTGTTTTACAAGCATGCTTTATAAACCCACTGGCTTATTGAGATAGCCTCCCCTCTCTTTCTCCTCCCAACCCCTCTTCATCAATGGATGGTTACGAATGAGTAACAAGCAGATATAAATAGCCTTCTTTATTAAATGAGTGGTTATTTTAATTGAGCTTAAATCAAGAATGACTTATGTGGGGCAGCTGATTCTAATGGAGAGAAAGCTCCTTGCCTCAAGTAAAAGCAACATTATTTTCAGCCGCTAGGCTTGTGTCGTTTCGGGGTCCTTGGTGTTATCAACCTCTCCAGAAAACATCAGCACCCTACCCTGATGCATTCCGAGGTGCTGGGGATTTATTTTTCTTTCAATTAAATAAATGGTTTGGTAATTACATTTCTTCACCGGCTTTGAGCATAATGGCCATCCCTGACAAGCGCTAATGTAGGGGGGGGGAGTGGGAGAGGAGTTTGAGACGAAACACGCCGTCTTCACCTTGGTACTCCCCCACACCCCAAACCACAAGTGAGGCGTTGTTTGAAAGCGTTTTGTGGTCTCTGGCAGTGGCGGCTGATGGAAATGTTCTGAGTTGGAGCCATGAAAAGTTGCAGCTGTCTCACTTGAGCCTGGCTACAACTGGGAGTCTCAGACCTTGGCTTCAAACTTAGGCAGAAACAGGCTTATTTTCTCTCTCTCTCTCTCTCTCTCTCTCTCTCTCTCTCTCTCTCTCTCTCTCTCTCTCTCTCTCTCTCTCTCTCTCTCTCTCTCTCCCACCCTCCCTCTTTCTCTCTTTCTCTCTCTCTCTCTTTCTTTCACCCTCCCTTCTCCCTCTTTCATTCTCTTTCTCTCTCTCTTGCTCACCCACTTTCTCTGCTTTTGAAAGTTGAGAGTGGCTATTGCGTCTGCTAAATGACTCACATGTAAAAAAAAAAAAAAAAAATACTATTACCTTTTCGCCAGGTCTTCATTTCCATGTGTTGGGTTAGGAGATGTGTTAGGTTAGGATATTGTTTTTACCTTTATTTAACTAGGCAAGTCAGTTAAGAACAAATTCTTATTTTATTTTTTTGTGTATTTATTTTTTAATTTTTAATTTCACCTTTATTTAACCAGGTAAGCTAGTTGAGAACAAGTTCTCATTTACAACTGCGACCTGGCCAAGATAAAGCAAAGCAGTGCGACAGAAACAACAACACAGAGTTACACATGGAATAAACAAGCGTACAGTCAATAACACAATAGAAAAAAAAGAAAGTCTATATACAGTGTGTGCAAATGGCATGAGGTGGTAAGGCAATAAATAGGCCATAGTAGCAAAGTAATTACAATTTAGCAGATTAACACTGGAGTGATAGATGAGCAGATGATGATGAGCAGATGATGGTGTGTAAGTAGTGATACTGGTGTGCAAAAGAGCAGCAAAGTAAATAAAAACAATATGGGGATGAAGTAGGTAGATTGGGTGGGCTATTTACAGATGGACTATGTACAGCTGCAGCGATCGGTTAGCTGCTCAGATAGCTGATGTTTAAAGTTAGTGAGGGAAATGTAAGTCTCCAGCTTCAGCGATTTTTGCAATTCGTTCCAGTCACTGGCAGCAGAGAACTGGAAGGAAAGGCGGCCAAAGTAGGTGATGGCTTTGGGGATGACCAGTGAGATACACCTGCTGGAGCACGTGCTGCGGGTGGGTGTTGTTATGGTGACCAATGAGCTGAGATAAGGCGGCGCTTTACCTAGCATAGACTAATAGATGACCTGGAGCCAGTGGGTCTGGCGACGAATATGTAGCAAGGGCCAGCCGACTAGAGCATACAGGTCGCAGTGGTGGGTGGTATAAGGCGATTTGGTAACAAAACGGATGGCACTGTGATAGACTGCATCCAATTTGCTGAGTAGAGTATTGGAAGCTATTTTGTAGATGACATCGCCGAAGTCGAGGATCGGTAGGATAGTCAGTTTTACTAGGGTAAGTTTGGCGGCGTGAGTGAAGGAGGCTTTGTTGCGAAATAGGAAGCCGATTCTAGATTTGATTTTGGATTGGAGATGTTTGATATGAGTCTAGAAGGAGAGTTTACAGTCTAGCCAGACACCTAGGTATTTGTAGTTGTCCACGTATTCTAGGTCAGAACCGTCCAGAGAAGTGATGCTAGTCGGGCGGGCGGGTGTGGGCAGCGAACGGTTGAAAAGCATGCATTTGGTTTTGCTAGCGTTTAAGAGCAGTTGGAGGCCACAGAAGGAGTGTTGTATGGCATTGAAGCTCGTTTGGAGGTTAGTTAACACAGTGTCCAAAGAAGGGCCAGATGTATACAGAATGATGTCGTCTGCGTAGAGGTGGATCAGGGAATCACCCGCAGTAAGAGCGACATCGTTGATATATACAGAGAAGAGAGTCAGCCCGAGAATTGAACCCTGTGGTACACCGATAGAGACTGCGAGAGGTTGGGACAACAGGCCCTCCGATTTGACACACTTAACTCTATCTGAGAAATAGTTGGTGAACCAGACGAGGCAGTCATTTGAAAAACCAAGGCTGTTGAGTCTGCCGATAAGAATACGGTGATTAGCAGAGTCAAGGTCGATGAAGACGGCTGCACAGTACTGCCTTTAATCCATGCCGGTTATGATATCGTTTAGTACCTTGAGCGTGGCTGAGGTGCACCCGTGACCAGCTCGGAAACCAGATTGCACAGCGGAGAAGGTACGGTGGGATTCGAAATGGTCGGTGGTCTGTTTATTAACTTGGCTTTCGAAGACTTTTGAGAGGCAGGGCAGTATAGATATAGGTCTGTAACAGTTTGGTTCTCGAGGGTCACTTCCTTTGAAGAGGGGGATGACCGCGGCAGCTTTCCAATCTTTAGGGATCTTGGACGAAACGAAAGAGAGGTTGGACAGACTGGTAATAGGGGTTGCAACTATGGCGGCGGATAATTTTAGAAAGAGAGGGTCCAGATTGTCTAGCCCAGCTGATTTGTACGGGTCCAGGATTTGCAGCTCTTTCAGAACATCTGCGATCTGGATTTGGGTGAAGGAGAAGCTGGGGAGGCTTTGGCAAGTAGCTGCGAGGGGTGCGGAGCTGTTGGCCGGGGTTGGGGTAGCCAGGAGGAAAGCATGGCCAGCCGTAGCGAAATGCTTGTTGAAATTTTCGATTATCATGGATTTATCAGTGGTGACCGTGTCGCCTAGCCTCAGTGCATTGGGCAGCTGGGAGGGGGTGCTCTGGTTCTCCATGGACTTTACAGTGTCCCAAAACTTTTTGGAGTTATATTTTCAATGACGGCCTAGGAACAGTGGGTTAACTGCCTTGTTCAGGGGCGACAGAGTTTTACCTTGTCATCTCAGGCATTTGATCTTGCAATCTTTCGGGTTACCAGTCCAACGCTTTAACCACTAGGCTACCTGCCACCACCAAGGAGATGTGTTTGGTTAGGAGATGTGTTCGTTTTGGAGATTTGTTAGGTTAGTATATTGTGTCACTCCCTGATTTGGTGGAAATCAAATAAATCAAGTTGTTTTTACAGGACCTCCTGAACTGCCAAACGCACACATATTTCTACCCAGAATTCACTCTGTCTGCACTCCACAGAGGCACAGGAGAGGATACAAGTGGAGATGTGCAAATGAAGTTATTTGTCAAGTCCACTGGAGGGCTTTGACTAATAATCCTCTCCAAGCCTGCAGGACTACTGCAACATTCATCTCTAATAGCAGGTTGATTATCAACAAGACAGTAATTTAGCACGTTCCCAACATCTGCTTTCTGTCCTTCCTGAAAGTGTCAAGGCCTCATTTCTACACCCAGGCCCAGTCCTACACTCCCATACTGAGATATACATTGGAAATTATTCTGACCTTTTGACTTTTTCCACATTTTGTTACATTACAGCCTTATTCTAAAATGGATTAATAAAAATAAAAAACTCAGCAATCTACACATAATACCCCATAATGACAAAATTAAAACAGGTTTTAATTTGTAAAAAAAAAATTGCACATTTTTTTAATATTAAAAATAAATACATAATTTACATAAGTATTCAGACCCTTTGCTATGAGACTCGAAATGGAGCTCAGGTGCATCCTGTTTTCACTGATCATCCTTGAGATGTTTCTACAACTTGATTGGAGTCTACTTGTTGTAAATTCAATTGATTAGACATGATTTGGAAAGGCACACACCTGTCTATATAAGGTCCCACAGTTGACAGTGCGTGTCAGAGCAATAACCAAGCCATGAAGTTGAAGTAAATGTATGTAGAGCAACAAGACAGGATTGTGTCGAGGCACAGATCTGGGGAATGATATCAAAACATTTATGAACCACATTTGGAACCACCAAGACTCTTCCTAGAGCTGGCCGCCCGGCCAAACTGAGCAGTCGGGAGAGAAAGGCCATGGTCAGGGAGGTGACCAAGAACCTGATGGTCACTCTGACAGAGCTCTAAAGTTCCTCTGAGGAGATGGGAGAAATTTCCAGAAAGACAACCATCTCTGCAGCACTCCACCAATCAGGCCTTTATGGTAGAGTGGCCAGACTGAAGCCACTCCTCAGTAAAAGGCACATGACAGCCCGCTTGGAGTTTGCCAAAAGGCACCTAAAGACTCTCAGACCATGAGAAACAAGATTCTCTGGTCTGATGAAACTAAGATTGAACTATTTGGCCTGAATGCGAAGCATCACGTCTGGAGGAAAACTGGTACAGACCCTACGGTAAAGCACGGTGGTGCAGCATCATACTGTGGGGATGTTTTTCAGCGGCAGGGACTGGGAGACTAGATATGATCGAGAGAAAGATGATCGGAGCAAAGTATAGAGAGATCCTTGATGAAAACCTGCTCCAGAGCGCTCTGAACCAAACTGGGGCGAAGGTTCACCTTCCAACAGGACAATGATCTTAAGCACACATCCAAGACAATGCAGAAGTGGCTTTGGGACAAGTCTCTGAATGTCCCTGAGTGGCCCAGCCAGAGCCTGGAATTTAACCTGATCTACCATCTCTGGAGAGACCTGAAAATAGCAATCTGAGAGCAATCTGCAGAGAAGAATGGGAGAAACTCCCCAATTACAGTTGTGCAAAGCTTGTAGCGTCATACCCAAGAAGACTCAATGCGGTTATCGCTGCTAAAGGTGCTTCAACAAAGTACTGAGTAAATGGTCTGAATACTTAAGTAAATGTGATATTTCAGTTTTTATGTTTAATAATTAGCAAAAATGTCAAAAACTTGTTTTGCTTTGTCATTATGCGGTATTGTGTATAGATTGATGAGGAGAAAAGAACAATTTAATTAATTTTAGAACAAGGCTGTAGCATAACAACATGTGGAAAAAGTCAAGGGGTCTGAATACTTTCTGAATGCACTGTATATGGACATACCCAGTCACGCAACCCCAGGCTAGGGCGCCCCAACAAACATACACTATATACAGCGTCCTCCTCTCCAACTGTAAGGGTTTACGGCAATATGTAATGATGTGACTAACTCTACATGGGTCTACATTAAATCCCTTGTATCTCCTCTGCTCTTCCTTGCCCTAGTGTGTACTCTGCCCTCTCCAGAATTACTTTAGGTGAAACTGTAGTGGGAAGTCAATTCGTCCCTCAACCCGCAGGTCATTTGATTGACACATTCCACCAGCCCAAGGGATGGGCGGCTGATTGAGGCCTGGAATGCTATTCTCTAGTATTGCTCCTGTCTGATTGGCTCTCATCACCAGGCTGTCTAAAAGACCACACTGTCCTTCTTCTACGATGATTTTCCAGCCTCTTTCCCCTTCCCCCCACAGACCGCTCTCATGGCAGCAGCCACCGGCTCCCCGAAAAGCCTAATGGAATCAATTTAGACCCCTCCAGCCTTGTGGTTTTGATACCATCTGAAATGTTCACAATGTAAACTTAAACACCCGTGGTCAGGAGAAGTTTAGAAATGCCTTTTTAAACACCACAAAAAGTATCCTTTTGACAGATGGGTTGTCATGTATTCATCATTTAATTTGTCATGCCATGTCCAGATAAAATATAAATGTGTACCTGCAAAAGTAAATGGGGCATGGAAAATAAAATTTAGGCCTTGCACCTTAATAACTTCTCGTTATTGAGCTCAGTAAATATGATGGCTGTGGCCGGCAACTTTTAACTTCTCGTTACTGAGCTCAGTAAATATGATGGCTGTGGCCGGCAACTTTTAACTTCTCGTTACTGAGCTCAGTAAATATGATGGCTGTGGCCGGCAACTTTTAACTTCTCGTTACTGAGCTCAGTAAATATGATGGCTGTGGCCGGCAACTTTTAACTTCTCGTTACTGAGCTCAGTAAATATGATGGCTGTGGCCGGCAACTTTTAACTTCTCGTTACTGAGCTCAGTAAATATGATGGTTGTGGCCGGCAACTTTTAACTTCTCGTTACTGAGCTCAGTAAATATGATGGTTGTGGCCGGCAACTTTTAACTTCTCGTTACTGAGCTCAGTAAATATGATGGTTGTGGCCGGCAACTTTTAACTTCTCGTTACTGAGCTCAGTAAATATGATGGCTGTGGCCGGCAACTTTTAACTTCTCGTTACTGAGCTCAGTAAATATGATGGCTGTGGCCGGCAACTTTTAACTTCTCGTTACTGAGCTCAGTAAATATGATGGTTGTGGCCGGCAACTTTTAACTTCTCGTTAATGAGCTCAGTAAATATGATGGCTGTGGCCGGCAACTTTTAACTTCTCGTTACTGAGCTCAGTAAATATGATGGTTGTGGCCGGCAACTTTTAACTTCTCGTTACTGAGCTCAGTAAATATGATGGTTGTGGCCGGCAACTTTTAACTTCTCGTTAATGAGCTCAGTAAATATGATGGCTGTGGCCGGCAACTTTTAACTTCTCGTTACTGAGCTCAGTAAATATGATGGCTGTGGCCGGCAACTTTTAACTTCTCGTTAATGAGCTCAGTAAATATGATGGCTGTGGCCGGCAACTTTTAACTTCTCGTTACTGAGCTCAGTAAATATGATGGCTGTGGCCGGCAACTTTTAACTTCTCGTTAGTGAGCTCAGTAAATATGATGGTTGTGATCGGCACCTTATAACATCCCAATAGTGAGCTCAGTAAATATGGTGGCTGTGGCCTGAACCTTCTACCTTCTCCTTAGTGAGCTCAGTAAATATGATGGCTGTGGTCTGCACCTTATAACTTTTCATTAGTGAGCTCAGTAAATATGATTTCTGTGGTCTGAACTTTCTACCTTCTCATTAGTGAGCTCAGTAAATATGGTGGCTGTGGTCTAAACCTTCTACCTTCTCATTAGTGAGCTCAGTAAATATGGTGGTTGTGGTCTGCACCTTATAACTTCTCATTAATGAGCTCAGTAAATACGGTGGCTGTGGTCTTTACCTTACAACCTCTCATTAGTGAACTCAGTAAATATGGTGATAACATCAAGGTCGCTGTGGTCTGTTACTTATAACTTCACATTAGTGAGCTCAGTAAATATGGTGGCTGTGGTCTGCACCTTATAACTTCTCATTAGTGAGCTCAGTAAATATGGTGGCTGTGGTCTGTACCTTATAACTTATCATTAGTGAGCTCAGTAAATATGGTGGCTGTGGTCTGTACCTTATAACTTCTCATTAGTGAGCTCAGTAAATATGGTGGCTGTGGTCTGCACCTTATAACTTCTCATTAGTGAGCTCAGTAAATATGATTTCTGTGGTCTGAACTTTCTACCTTCTCAATAGTGAGCTCAGTAAATATGATGGCTGTGGTCTGCACCTTATAACTTTTCATTAGTGAGCTCAGTAAATATGATTTCTGTGGTCTGAACTTTCTACCTTCTCATTAGTGAGCTCAGTAAATATGATGGCTGTGGTCTGCACCTTATAACTTCTCATTAGTGAGCTCAGTAAATATGATTTCTGTGGTCTGAACTTTCTACCTTCTCAATAGTGAGCTCAGTAAATATGGTGGCTGTGGTCTGCACCTTATAACTTCTCATTAGTGAGCTCAGTAAATATGATTTCTGTGGTCTGAACTTTCTACCTTCTCATTAGTGAGCTCAGTAAATATGATGGCTGTGGTCTGAACTTTCTACCTTCTCGTTAGTGAGCTCAGTAAATATGATGGCTGTGGTCTGCACCTTATAACTTCTCATTAGTGAGCTCAGTAAATATGATGGCTGTGGTGGCACCTCAATAACTTCTCATTAGTGAGCTCAGTAAATATGGTGATAACATCAAGGTCGCTGTGGTCTGTTACTTATAACTTCACATTAGTGAGCTCAGTTAATTTGGTGGCTGTGGTCTGCACCTTATAACTTCTCATTAGTGAGCTCAGTTAATTTGGTGGCTGTGGTCTGTACCTTTACAGAAACACAAACACACACAAAGTACTAATTGCAATGCTAATCTGAGGCACTGAGGAAAACCAAATGTCTGCAGTGAACAGAAAAGAAACACAATTACCGATAAGAAAAATATACTGCGTGTTACATCTTTTATGTTCCTGCCAAGAGGGACAGGCCGGTCATTCAGCTCACCAGGGATATTGTGTCAGGAGAATAACAAACACGCAATAAATACTGGGATTGATATCATATGTCTGGTTTACCATACAACATGGAATTTACTTTTAGTTTTCCAGCATTCTAAAGCTGTCAATCTATTTGTTTTAGTTTGTGTACTAAATAGATTGTGAAGTGTTCATTTAACTCCTCTAATGATCCGTAATGCATAATAGTCCTCCACTATAACAGGTGGCACTAAAAGAGAACTGGTAAGTCTAACACAGCTTGACCTTTGCCCCTTTTACACAACATCATGTGGTATGGGCTGAAGGAGTTACAGAGAGAATGAGAAATCCTCTCTGTGTTTTTGTTCCAACCTTGAGTTTTCAGAGATGACAGGTTGAGTCTCCACCAGCATCGGCATCGTAAACATCTCTCTTTGCAGTTCAGGTTTCTTCATTGAACCTCCATTAGTGCTTTATAGACACTGTGTCCTCCATCTTGATTGCCTTTTATGGACGCTTTTTAAAAAAGCATCTCTTTAACTCCTTATCATGCAACTGAGTTTTTCTGCTCTTCTCAAACAGTGTATCTCAAACTCTATATGTTGGATGGAGAGAATTCAGTTACATGGGCTTTGCATTTATATGTCAGGTTGCCACCATTTAATGAGAGAGAGAGAGAGAGAGAGAGAGAGAGAGAGAATGTGCGTGAACCAGAGAAAGAGAGAGAATGAGAGAGAGAGAGAGAGAGACAGAAAGGGAGAGAGAATGAAAGTGAATAAAAGAGAGGGAGAGAGAGAGAGAGAGAGAGAGAGAGAGAGAGAGAGAAAGAGAGAGAGAATGAAAGAGGGAGAGAGAGAATGAGAGTGAATGAGAGAGAGAGAGAGAAATAGAGAGAGAGAAGATGACTATGAAAAAAGTGAAATGTGGTGAGAGATATGTAGTGACAATGTAAACATATGTTTCCAACGCCAATAAAGCCCTTAAATGGAAATTGAATTGAATTGATATATTACAGCCAACAAGTGGTACTTGTTTATTTTCCTAATTATGTATATCAGTTGAAATGTGATCCTGATATGCTGTGGGAACACCGGAGATAATTATAGTGTAACTCAAACCCTAATGAACCAATAAACACACAAACACACTCTAAAAGTCTATCCGTACTTATTAATAACAGGAATGTCCCAGTTAACCACATGCAGACACCTATGATGCACTGAGCTGTCCAGTACCACCACAAGATATACACATCCCACTGGGCACAGACGTCGGTTCAACGTCTAGTTTTGATTTACATTTGGTTGAGGTGTCAACTAAAGTGAATTCAATGTGAAATCAACCAAAATGTAAATGTGATGATGTTGATTGAATTTGGAAAACTGACTGGATTGGCAAAAGTCATCAAAGTAAGTTTTTTTAAATTATTTATTCACCAAACTTTTAACCTAATAAATCATTAAGGAAATTGTGGATGTTTTTTTAACTCAACTTTTTATTTCTTTATTTTTGTTTTGTACTTTTTGACCCTTTTTCTCCCCAATTGGTAGTTATGGTCTGGTCCCATCGCTGCAACTCCCCTACGGACTCGGGAGAGGTGAAGGTTGAGAGCCATGCATCCTCTGAAACACGACTCTGCCAAGCTTCACTACTTCTTGACACATCGCTCGCTTATCCCGGAAGCCAGCCACACCAATGTGTCGGAGGAAACCACGTCCAGCTGGCGACCGAAGTCAGCTTGCAGGCGCCCGGCCGCTACAAGGAGTTGCTAGAGCGCGATGGGGAAAAGGAAATCCCGAGATTCGAACCTGGGTCAGTAATGACGCCTCAAGCACTGCGATGCAGTGCCCTAGACCGCTGTGCCACTCGGGAGGCTTTCCACCAAACTTTTAACCTAAATCCAATGATTTAGGTTAAAAGTTGGGTGAACAAAAATACAAAATTCCCTTACGTTGATGACTTTTTGCCAATCCAAACAGTTTTTAATCTTGATTCAATGTCATCACATAGAATTTTTGGGTTGAAATTAAGTGGATTCAACCTGTTTTTGCCCAGGGTGATTAGACAGCAGCATCGTAATAACATGAACACTCAGAAACGATGATATTTGGAGTGAACTAGGCCTACCTATCTTAAATCAAAGCCCTAATAACATTATTATATTTTGAAAGCAGACTATCACACCTCTGTATAATCTAGCATTAGATCCCTGTGCACAATATTAGATGAAACACCAGATCATTCAATAAGACACACTGCAAACCATACGGGAGAAACTTAATACTCCAGTACTGGGTTTTAGAGAGCAGCTCACTAACCAACTATACTAAACCACTGGTTCTGTAATACACGGGCAAGTACTAAGACACACTACTGGGCCAATATTGACACTGAGACAAGCTGCATCAAGCTTTAGACTGATGACAGACACTGAATATATTTCCCTAAATTAAATGTGAGAAATGAGTATGGCGTACCTGCTGTGTCATTTGTGTGATTATCAATTCAAATGTATTTATATAGCCCTTCTTACATCAGCTGATATCTCAAAGTGCTGTACAGAAACCCAGCCTAAAACCCCAAACAGCAAGCAATGCAGGTGTAGAAGCATGGTGGCTATGAAAAACTCCCTAGAAAGGCCAAAACCAAGGAAGAAATCTAGAGAGGAACCAGGCTATGAGGGGTGGCCAGTCCTCTTCTGGCTGTGCTGGGTGGAGATTATAACAGAACATGGCCAAGATGTTAAAATGTTCATAAATGACCAGCATGGTCAAATAATAATAATCACAGTAGTTGTCGAGGGTGCAGCAAGTCAGCAACTCAGGAGTAAATGTCAGTTGGCTTTTCATAGCCGATCATTCAGAGTATCTCTACCGCTCCTGCTGTCTCTAGAGAGTTGAAAACAGCAGGTCTGGGACAGGTAGCACGTCCGGCTATGGTCAGGGTTCCATAGCCGCAGGCAGAACAGTTGAAACTGGAGCAGCAGCACAGCCAGGTGGACTGGGGACAGCAAGGAGTCATCATGCCAGGTAGTCCTGAGGCATGGTCCTAGGGTTCAGGTCCTCTGAGAGAGAGAAAGAAAGAGAGAAAGAGAGAATTAGAGAGAGCATACTTAAATTCACACAGGACACCGCATAAGACAGGAGAAGTACTCCAGATATAACAAACTGACCCTAGCCCCCCGACACATAAACTACTGCAGCATAAATACTGGAGGCTGAGACAGGAGGGGTCAGGAGACACCGTGGCCCCATCCGATGATTCCCCCGGACAGGGCCAAACAGGAAGGATATAACCCCACCCACTTTGCCAAAGCACAGCCCCCACACCACTAGAGGGATATCTTCAACCACCAACTTACGATGCTGAGACAAGGCCGAGTATAGCCCACAAAGATCTCCGCCACGGCACAACCCAAGGGGGGGCGACAACCCAGACAGGAAGACCACGTCAGTGACTCAACCCACTAAAGTGACGCACCACTCCTAGGGACGGCATGAAAGAGCACCAGTAAGCCAGTGATTCAGCCCCTGTAATAGGGTTAGAGGCAGAGAATCCCAGTGGAGAGAGGGGAACCGGCCAAATTATGAATTTAGTTATATTTCTATAAACAAATATCACTAGAGGTAGGTAGGGGTACAATATATCTAGAGGTAGGTAGAGTTACAGTATATCTAGAGTTTGATAGAGGTAAAGTATATCTAGAGGTAGGTAAAGGTACAGTAAATCTAAAGGTATGTAGAGGTACAGTATATCTAGAGGTCGGTAGGGGTACAGTATATCTAGAGGTCGGTAGGGGTACAGTATATCTAGAGGTAGGTGGAGGTACAGTATATCTAGAGTTAGGTGGAGGTACAGTATATCTAGAGGTAGGTAGAGGTACAGTATATCTAGAGGTAGGTAGAGGTACAGTATATCTAGAGGTAGGTAGAGGTACAGTATATCTAAAGGTAGGTAGAGGTACAGTATATCCCGGGTGGCACAGTGGTCTAGGGCACTGCATCTCAGTGCTAGCTGCGCCACCAGAGTCTCTGGGTTCACGCCCAGGCTCTGTCGCAGCCGGCCGCAACCGGGAGGTCCGTGGGGCGACGCACAATTGGCATAGCGTCGTCCGGGTTAGGGGTTAGGGAGGGATTGGCCGGTAGGGATATCCTTGTCTCAGTATGTAAAATGTAATAAAATGTATGCACTCTACTGTAAGTCGCTCTGGATAAGAGCGTCTGCTAAATGACTAAAATGTAAATGTAAATCTAGAGGTAGGTAGAGGTACAGTATATCTAGAGGTAGGTAGAGGTACAGAATCTCGAGATAGGTAGAGGTACAGTATATCAAGAGGTAGGTAGAGGTACAGTATATCTAAAGGCAGGTAGAGTTACAGTATATCTAGAGGTAGGTAGAGGTACAGTATATCTAGAGTTAGGTAGAGGTACAGTATATCTAGAGGTAGGTAGAGGTACAGTATATCTAGAGTTAGGTAGAGGTACAGTATATCTAGAGGTAGGTAGAGGTACAGTATATCTAGAGTTAGGTAGAGGTACAGTATATCTAGAGTTAGGTAGAGGCACAGTATATCTAGAGGTAGGTAGAGGTACAGTATATCTAGAGTTAGGTAGAGGTACAGTATATCTAGAGGTAGGTAGAGGTACAGTATATCTAGAGTTAGGTAGAGGTACAGTATATCTAGAGTTAGGTAGAGGTACAGTATATCTAGAGTTAGGTAGAGGTACAGTATATCTAGAGGTAGGTAGAGGTACAGTATATCTAGAGGTAGGTAGAGGTACAGTATATCTAGAGGTAGGTAGAGGTACAGTATATCTAGAGTTAGGTAGAGGTACAGTATATCTAGAGTTAGGTAGAGGTAGTGTCACACCCTGATCTGTTTCACCTGTCGTTTTCTTTCTTTCTTTTTTTTCTTAGGGGGTGGATCAGCTTTAATATTGCGGTTAGATTGTTGCTTCCATCAATGTAATTATCTGCGTCATTTCCCCATATATACCCATATATACCCATATATACCCATATTTACCCTTTTTGGGTAAACATATATACCCATATACATCATACATACATACACATAGCCTTATACATATATGTACACTGCCGTTCAAAAGTTTGGAGTCACTTAGAAATGTCCTTGTTTTTTAAAGATAAGCACATTTTCTAGTTTAGACATTGTTAATGTTGTAAATGACTATTGTAGCTGTAAACGGCAGATTACAGAGTGCCATTATCAGCAACCATCACTCCTGTGTTCCAATGGCACGTTGTGTTAGCTAATCAAAGTTTATCATTTTAAAAGGCTAATTGATCATTAGAAACCCTTTTGCAATTATGTTAGCACAGCTGAAGACTGTAGTCCTGATTAAAGAAGCAATAAAACTGGCCTTCTTTAGACTGGGACAACAAAGTCAAGGTATTGGAGTGGCCATCACAAAGCACTGACCTCAATCCCATAGAAAATGTATGGGCAGAACTGAAATAGCTTGTGCGAGCAAGGAAGCCTTCAAACCTGACTCAGTTACACCAGCTCTGTCAGGAGGAATGGGCCAAAATTCACCCAACTTATTGTGGGAAGCTTGTGGAAGGCTACCCAATCCGTTTGATCAAAGTTAAAGAATTAAAGACAATGCTACTAAATTACAATTGAGTGTATGTAAACTTCTGACCCACTGGGAATGTGATGAAAGAAATAAAATCTGAAATAAATCATTCTCTCTACTATTATTCATTGCTACCTGACGCTATAAAAGCCAGTGTTCAGAGAGAGAGAGAGAGAGAGAGAGAGAGAGAGAGAGAGAGAGAGAGAGAGAGAGAGAGAGAGAGAGAGAGAGAAAATAAGCCTGTTTCTGCCTAAGTTTGAAGCCAAGGTCTGAGACTCCCAGTTGTAGCCAGGCTCAAGTGAGACAGCTGCAACTGAGGGTTATAGCATGTTGGTCGTTGGTATGTACTGTGTTTGTTGCTTTTTCAGAGCTTCTTTAAAGGCCTGAGTTAGTTTTCTCAGTTTTGTTGTGAAGTGGATGTTACGCACGCCTCTATAAAGAGGGAACGCAACTCCCTGCTGCAACTCAACTCCCCGTGAAGCGAAAGAGGTATGGACTGTAGGTGCGAGTAAGGATGACAAAAGTCAGAATTTACTGTTACTAGGATTTATTTCCTACACGGTAATATGGGGAAAAGGGGCTGGACGGAACCAAAGGAAAGAAAGTAAATATCAAAGCTCCCCCTCTCCTATCTAACCTGCCTACCCACTTAACTTACCTAACTTAGCACCACCTGGTGCCCTAACCAAAATACAGGGGGTGGTCCGCCCAGGTCTTACCTAGTGTGCCTAGACATTGGATATACTACGGGTATATGTATGCCCTCGGGCCTCTTGCCTAAGCACTCCCTAAGTGCCTTCCCCTTCCCCCCTGGGAACAAATGAAACAGAATAATTATTAACAATTTCACAAACACTTTACAACAAAACTGAGTAAACTAACTCAGGCCACTAAAGAAGCTTTGACAAAGCAACAAACACAGAACTCTTTCTAATGATTTCTCCAAAACATTCAATCTCCCTCTAACCTTTTCTCCAAAATATTCAATCTCCCTCTAACCTCCAATCATTTCTCTTTCTCTCCTGAACAGAACACTGGCTTTATATCTTCAGGTGGCAATGGTGATTAGAGTCAGCTGCTTCTTGACGAGGGGGCGGGGTCAGCTCCAATCATCAATTAGCCTGGGGTCGACCAATCAGCTGGTTGGGGAGGCTTCCAGGAAGCCATCTCCTGAAACACACACACTCAAATACAACACAGAAACTGGGGAACGTAACAGTGGATTGTTTAATATTCTGTTTAATTTGTTCCCAGGGGGGGAAGGAGAAGGCACCTAGGGAGTGTTTAGGCAAGAGGCCCACGGGCATACATATACCCGTAGTATATTCACTGTCTAGGCACACTAGGTAAGACCTGGGTGGACCACGGCCTGTATTTTGGTTAGTGCACCAGGCGGTGCTAAGTTAGGTAAGTAGTGTGTAGGCAGGTTAGATAGGAGAGGGGGGGGCTTTGATATTTACTTTCTTTGCTTTGGTTCCGTCCAGCCCCTTTTCCCCATATTACCGTGTAAAGGAAATAAATCCTAGTAAGTGGTCAATTCTGCCTTTTTGTCATCCTTACTCGCACCTACAGTCCATACCTCTGCATGGAGAGTTGAGTTGTAGCAGGGTGTTGCGTTCCTCTTCATAGAGGCGTGCGTAACAATATATCCATGACATTCATGATGTCCTTAAGTACCTGAGGGTGATAGTTTGTAGTGTGATTTTCTTTTACGGTCCATAGAGGTATTTAAAACCATATTAAAATAGAGTCCAGTGTTGCTTGTAGAGTTGATAAATTCTTATATATATTTTCAAGAAGCTTGGATCATCATTATTTGGACCGTATAGGATAATAAGCCATATCTGTTTATTGTCCAATAACATATTTAAAATAATCCATCTACCTTGATGATCTGTTTGGACATTTTGTACATTTGGATCAAAATTACTGTTAGTTAATATCATCACATTTCACATTTCATCACATTTCTTTGTCCATGGGAGAAATATATTTCACCCCCCCCAGTCCTTTTTCCACAAAACTTAATCTAAAATTGTTGAATGTAAACAATAGATATTATATTCCTTGTCTTTTAGCCAGGTAAATACTGATCGTCTTTTCTTATTATCTGCTAAGCCATTACAATTATAACTAGCTATACTTATTTCACCAACTACCATAATGAGACAACTTTCAATTCTATTAGTCATAATATATGTTTGTAAATGTAGCATTAAAAAGTAACATGATGATTGAGTGTCTATATAGCTATACCATGACATTTGCATTGCTACTAAGTAAACCTCCAATTGGTCCCCACTATTCCACCCGCTAAAACCCCTCCAGAGTTGGGTTGTCATCTCAATGCCTGCAGACCACCCTCGACCCCCCGGATCCCATGGCCCCGGAGGGACCGGGACCCATCCTTTGAAAAGAGCACACAGAGCCACCCACAGAACAGAAGCAGATCAACCGCCATATGCATTTCCATCTCCCTCACCTCGATTTGTATTATATATAGCCATTACAAAATATATATATATATTTAAAATCCTGTTTATCTTATTTTCCATAATTAGCTGTTAATATTTGTTGTAATGTTGGCAGTTTATGCAAAAGACTTCTCACCAGACTCACCATTACCAAAATTACATTATGGCAAGCAATTATTATTTTAGCAAACACCTATTGTGATTCATCCGATACTGTCCCTAACATCTTTTACTCATTCGCAACAGTTGTGGGACACACACACACACACTTTCCCCCACATCAACCATAAACTCAGATTCTCAACAGTTGCACCATCCCAGAGCCCAACTCAAGAAAGGTATTTATTTACGAATGCTTATACAGTTGCAGCTGTATGAGAAGGCCTGCAAAACTTAGCAAAAAAATGGGCAGAAATGGGGAGATTTGATTAACCATTGTCACGTCCTAGGTGATGGAGGTCAGATATACCCCCTTCCCCTGAAACACCCACACATGGTCCCCCGTAGTGACCATATTCCCAAGCATCTCCGTGCAGTCAGACCTTTGATTTTGTGCCACCAGGGCCACAATAATATGCCCCCTCTCTGAATGTCCAAATGTGACCACCTCCCCATGGGTTACTGCTAGTGTTGCCAGCACTGCCACTGCCTGCTCTGCTTTCCCAAACATCAAAAAACACACACCACACCATCCATCTCAATACATCCACACATACTGTGCCTTCTGTCTGCTGTGTTTTAATGTCCACCATGTTAAAACCTCTTGGAACTATAGGGGGTGCTGTTCCGCATTAGCATATTTGGGTCTCCAAATTAAACTGCCTCGTGCTAAATTCTTGATCGTACAATATGCATATTATTGTTATTATTGGATAGAAAACACTTTATAGTTTCTATAGCCGTTAGAATTTTGTCTCTGAGTGGTACAGAACAATATCTACAGCACTTTTCATGACAGGGGTCAGATTTCAGAAATTTTTACCTCTGATCTGGAGTCTGTTTTTAAGGCGACAGTGAATGCTATGAAGAAACCGACACTGCCTACGTCTTCCTCTGGGTGTCTGTACGTCATCACGTTTTGAATGGAATCGATTGCACAATCCCAGCCCATATAAAACCACAAAACGTGGGAGTACACTCTCTTTTGTTCGCGCGTCACAAGCGGGATGGACATCGGACTTGCCTCATTCCAAATCGTTGTTTAACCAGTAATATTTCTCTGGTCATGTTTTTACTCGTTATAGTTGTTAAAAACATCATAATGTAGTTAATTTGAACCGTTTTATAGCAATTTATATCCGTTTAGTGCGATTCTGAGGAATTTCTTTGTCGTGCACTTTTTAGCTTTGGGAACGTTTCGGGGGTCTCGGTCGTTGGTAGTGGACATTTCGAAGGACAGAGGACATCTATCGACCAAAAGAAATTTATAACATAGAAAGGATACATTGCCCAAGAATCTGATGGAAGAACAGCTCAAAGTAAGCAATATTTAATATGATAAATCGTTGTTCTGTCGAAATATTTTAAACGCATATTTCGCCATTTTGTTTGGTATAGCTTCACTTGGCGAACCCTGTATTGAAAAGTAAGGATAATTTTAAAAATGTAAGTCAGCGGTTGCATTAAGAACTAATTTGTCTTTCGATTCCTGTCAACTCTGTATTTTTTAGTCAAGTATATGATTAGCTTTCGATTAAACTAGATCACTCTGAAAGCTGACGTCCCTCATTTTGATGCTTGAGTTGTGACTATTTCCATTGTATAACCACGGTTTTGTATGGCTAAATATGCACATTTTCGAACAAACTGTATATGTATGTTGTAAAATGATGTTACAGGAGTGTCATCGGAAGAATTCTGAGAAGGTTAGTGAAAAAATTAATATATTTTGGCGATGATAACGTTATAGCTCCCTTTGCCTTGAATTCATGCTCTACTAACGTTTGCACATGTGGTATGCTAACTTATCGATTTATTGTGTTTTCGCTGAAAAACGCTTAGAAAATCTGAAATATGGTCTGAAATCACAAGAACTGTGTCTTTCCATTGCTATGCTTTGTCTATTTTTATGAAATGTTTTATGATGAGTAAATTGGTCATACACGTTGCTCTATCTAGTAATTCTAGTCGATTTGTGATGGTCGGTGCAATTGTAAACTGTGATTTCTACCTGAAATATGCACTTTTTTCTAACAACACCTATCCTATACCATAAATATGTTATCAGACTGTCATCTGATGAGTTTTTTTCTTGGTTTGTGGCTATCAATATCTTAGTTTAGCCGAATTGGTGATAGCTAGTGGTGGAGAGAGAAAATGGTGGACAAAGAAAGATGGTGTATTTTGCTAACGTGGTTAGCTAATAGATTTACATATTGTGTCTTCCCTGTAAAACATTTTAAAAAACAGAAATGATGGGTTTATTCACAAGATCTGTATCTTTCATCTGGTGTCTTGGACTTGTGATTTAATGATATTTAGATGCTACTATTTACTTGTGAAGCTATGCTAGCGATGCTAATCAGTGTGGGGGGGGTGGGGGGTGATCCCGGATACGGGGTTGAGAGGCGGTAAAAGTTAAATTAGTGCTTTTGTGTTCAAATTAGTTAAATTTCAAGATAGATAGAAAATATATATTTTTTGTCGTTGTGTTATTTTAATCCATAACAGGGCTAGAATTGTGTGTTTCATTATTTGTCTCCTCGGTGAGAACTTTGTAATTTTTAGAATAGCCATTGAGTAGTCTTTGTGTCTCTAAACAACTGGTTAAAGATAAAATGGTTAAAAGCCTTGGTTAAAGACTTGCTGGAACAAAAATAGGCATGAATTACCATTTCCCGAAGGAAGTTGCAGAACGGCGCAAAGTTCTGGATCCAATTTTCAAGGAAAATAGATTGAAAGGGAAACGTGTAGCTCTCTTTGTCAATAAACTGTATATTGTTAAGTTCATTAACTTCAATCTTATTGACTGTTCCTTTTAGCTTGTTTGTGTCTTTCTCCAATGTCGCAGCTTTTCGTCTCGATGCATGCCTTCAACTCTTTTCTGACTAGTTCAAGTATGCCCAGTTTGTCATTTATTGATTTTAACAGATCGGTTTCGACCTTTACCATTCCCGGTGGTGAAAAGATTAAATCATCTGTGTCTGTAGAAGAGTCACGTTTTCATTTTTAATATAAGTTCCCTTGTCTTAATCTCCGTCATTTTTGGGTGTTGCTTCTTTTCGTGATATTTGTCAATACATTTCTCTAGTCTTATGATTTGTTTTATGTTGTTATCAAGATTGAAGGTTATTACCAACCAGATTGTGTAGTGCTAATATTTAGTCTAATTTACTGATATTGAATATTACGTTTTTATCTTGAGGTGGTCTTACATAGCTGTGTTCAGTCCGCCATCATGAACGTTCACCCGTCTTTGTGCTTGTCTCCACCCCCCTCCAGGTGTCACCCATCTTCCCCATTATTCCTTTTGTATTTATACCTGTGTTCTCTGTTTGTCTGTTGCCAGTTCGTCTTGTTCGTGAAACCTTACAGCATTTTGTTCCCCTGCTCCTGCCTGTTTCTGTTTTCTAGTCCTTCCCGGTTTTGACCCTTCTGCCTACCCTGATTCTGAGCCTGCCTGCTGTTTTTGTACCTTACACCACCTAACTGGATTATTGACCCCTGCCTGCCCTGAGTGCCTGCCGTTCTTTAACCTTTGAACCCTCTCTGGATTATTGACCCGTCTGCCTTAAACCTGTCATTTGCCTGTCCCTGCTTTAGAAATAAACTTTTGTTTCTTCTACACTGTCTGCATCTGGGTCATTCCTGAAACGTGATAGTGCGAACTGGCCCTGACTGACCCAGCAGACTCGGACCAGCTCTGCCGAAAGTCACGACCAAGCATTAAACACATTGCTAGAGAAATTCTGTGAGTTGTCTACAATGCAGCCTACCACAAAGTTACCCTCCCAGCCCCTCAGTAACCCGGCTGTTAGCAGCGCCGTCACCCTGGTTTCCCAGGAATCCCGCTTACCTCCCCGGAGCGCTTCGATGGAGAGTCGGGCACCTGCGGCCCTCCTCCTTCCCCTCGGACACCCTCTAAGATAGCGTACCTCATCACGATGATGTCGGGGGGCTCTCACCTGGGCTAAGGCAGTATGGGTACAACAGTTGGCCGTATGCTCCAGTCTGGAGGAGTTTGTAGCAGAGGTAAAGAAGGTTTTCCATACTACATTGTCCGGGAGAGAGGCTGCCCGGAAGTTATTCCAGCTTCGGCAAGGCTCCCACAGTGTGGAAGACCATGCAGTGGATTTCGGCACACTGGCAGCGGAGAGTGCCTGGAACCCAGAATCACTGTTCGGTATGTTCCTGCACGGCGTTTCAGAGGAAGTAAAGGACGAGCTTGCTGCCCAGGAACTACCGACAGATCTCATCTCGCTCATCGCCTTGACCATTCAGATCGATGGTCGACTACGGGAACGAAGGAAGGAGAGGAGAGGAGATTCCACCTCATCTCCGAGGTATCCCGGAAGTCCCCAACAGCTCTGTTGCCGAGATAACCCGAGGGTACCCGAGTTCCTCCGAGAGTCTCCGAAGGCTGCCGATTCACCTCTTCCCGAGCCCATGCAACTAGGCAGAGCTAGGCTGTCTCCAGATGAACGGCTATACAGGCTTCACACTAAGAGCTGCCTGTATTGCGGGACTACTGGTTATTTCATCACCTGTCCACTAAAAGACCAGGTTCACCGGTAGGAGCGAGTACTCTTGTGGGCCATACAGAGAACTTTTCCTCTCCCCTTACTCACATGCCTTTTCATGCCACGTTGCTGTGGGGGAACCATTTGAAATTTCTCCGGGTCTTCATTGACTCTGGGGCCGATGAGAGCTTCATGGACGCTACCCTGGCTTCCGAGCTGGATATCCGCACTGTTACGCACGCCTCTAAGAAGAGGAAACGCAACACCCTGCTACAACTCAACTCCCCGTGAAGTGAAAGAGGTATGGACTGTAGGTGCGAGTAAGGATGACAAAGGCAGAGAGAGTGGTACCATTTACAAGGAATTTATTCCATCACACGGTAATATGGGGAAAAGGGGCTGGACGGAACCAAAGCAAAGAAAGTAAATGTCAAAGCCCCCTCTCCTACCTTACCTGCCTACCCACTACATACCTAACTTAGCACCACCTGGTGCCCTAACCAAAATACAGGGGTTGGTCCGCCCAGGTCTTACCTAGTGTGCCTAGACAGTGAATATACTACGGGTATATGTATGCCCGCGGGCCACTTGCCTAAGCACTCCCTAGGTGCCTTCCCCTTCCTCCCTGGGAACAAAAGAAACAGAATATTATAAACAATTTCACAAACACACTGAGAAACACAGGACATCAAATAGGCTCTGACTGAGCAACAAACTCACACAGAACATACCAAAGCTGCTCCCATCAACAACTAACATAGTACATACCCTCTGCAATGATCCCTCTCTCAGCAAGGATCTCAGGCTATACAATCAATCTCTCTCTGCATTCTCTCCTCTGAGCAACAGAACACTGGCTTATATAGCTTCAGAAGGAATCTAATTGAAGACAGCTGTGTCCTGACGAGGGGGCGGGGTCAGCTCTCCAATCATCAATTCGGGGCCGACCAATCAGCTGCTTGGGGAGAATTTCAGGAAGCCATCTCCTGAAGCACACACACTCAAATACAAAACTACAACACAGAAACTGGGGAACGTAACACGCACTCAGCCCTTCTCCATTCCCATGGATGTCAGAGCACTGGATTGGCGCTTTATAGGCCGGGTCACCCACAATACCACCCCCATCCACCTACGTGTGTCAGGGAACCATAGCGAGACGATCCAGTTTCTGCTCATTAAGTCTCCGTTTCCCGTGGTATTGGGATTTTCCTGGCTCCAGCGACACAATCCCCTCATTGACTGGTCTGCCGGTGCCATCATGGGCTGGAGCCCATTCTGCCACACCCATTGCCTGAAGTCAGCGCAGCCTGTCCCAGGACATCTTCCTGGGGCCTCTGAAGTTGCCTCGGATCTCTCCGCCATTCCCGCGGAGTACCAGGATCTCCGGGAGGTGATCAGTAAGGCCTGCCGTTCTGGACCCTTTACACCCTCTCTGGATTATAGACCCCTGCCTGCCTTTGACCTGTCGTTTGCCTGCCCATGCTTCAAAAATAAACGTTTGTTTCTTCAACACTGTCTGCATCTGGGTCATACCTGAAACGTGATAGATACAGTATATCTAGAGGTAGGTAGAGGTACAGTATATCTAGAGGTACTTCTTCTTTAATATCCCCTGCTATATATTTATGAAACTTTAAGTAATCAAATTTAAATTTTAGAAAGCACACATTCATAAAATGTTAACCACCCAAACAATCATGAAATTGTGTTAAAAATCAACATCATATTATTGAAACCTTTCTGATGACTAGATTGAATTAAAATGTGTACTTGCAGAGATCGGAAATAGTCTGCAAGACAGAGTACATATACTGTAAGTATATTCATATTATATGACTATATTCAGCCATGCATGACACCACCCATTTGTAATAGCTCTCAGTATGTGTGGGAGTGGGCCAGAGATGGAGAAATGCAAAGGCATGCCGTTTGAGTGTTTCCAGTGTAATCAAATTTTGGGGCTGTCTTCATGGTGGTCCCATGTGGTCCCGTGTGGCTCAGTTGGTAGAGCATGGCGCTTGCAACGCCAGGGTTGTGGGTTCATTTCCCACGGGGGGACCAGGGTTCAATTCCCACGGGGGAACCAGGATGAATATGTATGAACTTTCCAATTTGTAAGTCGCTCTGGATAAGAGCGTCTGCTAAATGACTTAAATGTAATGGTTCCAGTGTAATTGATGAGTGTGGCTGTCTTCATGGTTCCAGTGTAATTGATGAGTGTGGCTACCTTCATGGTTCCAGTGTAATTGATGAGTGTGGCTATCTTCATGGTTCCAGTGTAATTGATGAGTGTGGCTGTCTTCGTGTTTCCAGTGTAATTAACATGTGGGGCTGTCTTCCTGTTTACTGTGTAATTAACTTATGGCTGGGGGGCAGTATTGAGTAGCTTGGATGAATAAGGTGCCCAGAGTAAACTGCCTGCTACTCAGGCCCAGAAGCTAAGATATGCATATTATTATTAGATTAGATTTGGATAGAAAACACTCTGAAGTTTCTAAAACTGTTTGAATGATGTCTGTGAGTATAACATAACTCATATGGCAGGCAAAAACCTGAGAAAGAATCCAACCAGGAAGTGGGAAATCTGAGGTTTGTAGGTTTTCAAGTCTTTGCCTATCCAATATACAGTGTAGAATTTGGTCCGAATGCACTTCCTAAGGCTTCCACTAGATGTCAACAGTCTTTAGAACCTTGTTTCAGGCTTCTACTGTGAAGGGGGAGAGAATAAGAGCTGATTGAGTCAGGTGTCTGGCAGAATGCCATGAGCTCAGTCAGGCGCACGCCCGTGAGAGGTAGCGCGTTCCTTTTCCTTTCTAAAGACAAAGGAATTGTCCGGATGGAATATTATTGAAGATTTATGATAAAAACATCCTAAAGATTGATTCTATACAGCGTTTGACATGTTTCTACGAACTATAATGGAACTGTCGTCTGAACTATGTGCCTGCGCCGTGTGAATTTGGATTTGTGAACTAAACGCGCGGGGGAAAAAAGGAGGTATTTGGACATAAATTATGGACTTTATCCAACAAAATACATGTTTTTTGTGGAACTGGGATTCATGGGAGTGCATTCTGATGAAGATCATCAAAGGTAAGTGAATATTTATAATGCTATTTCTGACTTCTGTTGACTCCACAACATGGCGGGTATCTGTACGGCTTGTTTTGGTCTCTGTGCGCTGTACTCAGATTACTGCATGGTGTGCTTTTTCTGTAAAGCTTTTTTGAAATCGGACACTGTGGTGGGATTAACAACAAATGTATCTTTAAAATGGTGTAAAATACTTGTATGTTTGAGAAATTTTAATTATGAGATTTCTGTTGTTTGAATTTGGGGCCCTGCACTTTCACTGGCTGTTGTCATATCGATCCCGTTAACGGGATTTTAGCCGTTGAGTGTGGCTGTCTTCATGGTTTCATTGTATTTTTAAATGTGGCTGTCTTCATGGTTTCAGTGTAATTTATGAGCGTGGCTGTCTTCCTGTTTCCAGTGTAATTAATGAGTGTGGCTGTCTTCATGGTTTCAGTGTAATTTATGAGCGTGGCTGTCTTCCTGTTTCCAGTGTAATTAATGAGTGTGGCTATCTTCATGGTTTCAGTGTAATTTATGAGCGTGGCTGTCTTCCTGTTTCCAGTGTAATTAATGAGTGTGGCTATCTTCATGGTTTCAGTGTAATTTATGAGCGTGGCTGTCAACATGGTTTCAGTGTAATTTATGAGCGTGGCTGTCTTCATGGTTTCAGTGTAATTTATGAGCGTGGCTGTCTTCCTGTTTCCAGTGTAATTGATGAGTGTGGCTGTCTTCATGGTTCCAGTGTAATTGATGAGTGTGGCTGTCTTCCTGTTTCCAGTGTAATTAACATGTGGGGCTGTCTTCCTGTTTCCAGTGCAATTAATGTGTGGGGCTGTCTTCCTGTTTACTGTGTAATTAACTTATGGCTGGGGGGCAGTATTGAGTAGCTTGGATGAATAAGGTGCCCAGAGTAAACTGCCTGCTACTCAGGCCCAGAAGCTAAGATATGCATATTATTATTAGATTAGATTTGGATAGAAAACACTCTGAAGTTTCTAAAACTGTTTGAATGATGTCTGTGAGTATAACATAACTCATATGGCAGGCAAAAACCTGAGAAAGAATCCAACCAGGAAGTGGGAAATCTGAGGTTTGTAGGTTTTCAAGTCTTTGCCTATCCAATATACAGTGTAGAATTTGGTCCGAATGCACTTCCTAAGGCTTCCACTAGATGTCAACAGTCTTTAGAACCTTGTTTCAGGCTTCTACTGTGAAGGGGGAGAGAATAAGAGCTGATTGAGTCAGGTGTCTGGCAGAATGCCATGAGCTCAGTCAGGCGCACGCCGTGAGAGGTAGCGCGTTCCTTTTCCTTTCTAAAGACAAAGGAATTGTCCGGATGGAATATTATTGAAGATTTATGATAAAAACATCCTAAAGATTGATTCTATACAGCGTTTGACATGTTTCTACGAACTATAATGGAACTGCCGTCTGAACTATGTGCCTGCGCCGTGTGAATTTGGATTTGTGAACTAAACGCGCTGGGGAAAAAAGGAGGTATTTGGACATAAATTATGGACTTTATCCAACAAAATAAATGTTTTTTGTGGAACTGGGATTCATGGGAGTGCATTCTGATGAAGATCATCAAAGGTAAGTGAATATTTATAATGCTATTTCTGACTTCTGTTGACTCCACAACATGGCGGGTATCTGTACGGCTTGTTTTGGTCTCTGAGCGCTGTACTCAGATTACTGCATGGTGTGCTTTTTCTGTAAAGCTTTTTTGAAATCGGACACTGTGGTGGGATTAACAACAAATGTATCTTTAAAATGGTGTAAAATACTTGTATGTTTGAGAAATTTTAATTATGAGATTTCTGTTGTTTGAATTTGGGGCCCTGCACTTTCACTGGCTGTTGTCATATAGATCCCGTTAACGGGATTTCAGCCGTTGAGTGTGGCTGTCTTCATGGTTTCATTGTATTTTTAAATGTGGCTGTCTTCATGGTTTCAGTGTAATTTATGAGCGTGGCTGTCTTCCTGTTTCCAGTGTAATTAATGAGTGTGGCTGTCTTCATGGTTTCAGTGTAATTTATGAGCGTGGCTGTCTTCCTGTTTCCAGTGTAATTAATGAGTGTGGCTATCTTCATGGTTTCAGTGTAATTTATGAGCGTGGCTGTCAACATGGTTTCAGTGTAATTTATGAGCGTGGCTGTCTTCATGGTTTCAGTGTAATTTATGAGCGTGGCTGTCTTCCTGTTTCCAGTGTAATTAATGAGTGTGGCTGTCTTCATGGTTTCAGTGTAATTTATGAGCGTGGCTGTCAACATGGTTTCAGTGTAATTTATGAGTGTGGCTGTCTTCATGGTTCCAGTGTAATTAATGAGTGTGGCTGTCTTCCTGTTTCCAGTGTAATTTATGAGCGTGGCTGTCTTCATGGTTTCAGTGTAATTAATGAGTGTGGCTGTCTTCATGGTTCCAGTGTAATTAATGAGTGTGGCTGTCTTCATGGTTCCAGTGTAATTAATGAGTGTGGCTGTCTTCCTGTTTCCAGTGTAATTTATGAGCGTGGCTGTCTTCATGGTTTCAGTGTAATTAATGAGTGTGGCTGTCTTCATGGTTCCAGTGTAATTAATGAGTGTGGCTGTCTTCCTGTTTCCAGTGTAATTAATGAGCGTGGCTGTCTTCCTGTTTCCAGTGTAATTAATGAGTGTGGCTGTCTTCCTGTTTCCAGTGTAATTAATGAGTGTGGCTGTCTTCATGGTTCCAGTGTAATTAATGAGTGTGGCTGTCTTCCTGTTTCCAGTGTAATTAATGAGCGTGGCTGTCTTCCTGTTTCCAGTGTAATTAATGAGTGTGGCTGTCTTCCTGTTTCCAGTGTAATTAATGAGCGTGGCTGTCTTCATGGTTCCAGTGTAATTAATGTGTGGGGCAATCTTCCTGTTTCCAGTGTAATTAATGAGCGTGGCTGTCTTCCTGTTTCCAGTGTAATTAATGAGTGTGGCTGTCTTCCTGTTTCCAGTGTAATTAATGAGCGTGGCTGTCTTCCTGTTTCCAGTGTAATTAATGAGTGTGGCTGTCTTCCTGTTTCCAGTGTAATTAATGAGCGTGGCTGTCTTCCTGTTTCCAGTGTAATTAATGAGTGTGGCTGTCTTCATGGTTTCAGTGTAATTTATGAGCGTGGCTGTCTTCCTGTTTCCAGTGTAATTAATGAGTGTGGCTATCTTCATGGTTTCAGTGTAATTTATGAGCGTGGCTGTCAACATGGTTTCAGTGTAATTTATGAGCGTGGCTGTCTTCATGGTTTCAGTGTAATTTATGAGCGTGGCTGTCTTCCTGTTTCCAGTGTAATTAATGAGTGTGGCTGTCTTCATGGTTTCAGTGTAATTTATGAGCGTGGCTGTCAACATGGTTTCAGTGTAATTTATGAGCGTGGCTGTCTTCATGGTTTCAGTGTAATTTATGAGTGTGGCTGTCTTCATGGTTCCAGTGTAATTAATGAGTGTGGCTGTCTTCCTGTTTCCAGTGTAATTTATGAGCGTGGCTGTCTTCACGGTTTCAGTGTAATTAATGAGTGTGGCTGTCTTCATGGTTCCAGTGTAATTAATGAGTGTGGCTGTCTTCATGGTTCCAGTGTAATTAATGAGTGTGGCTGTCTTCCTGTTTCCAGTGTAATTAATGAGTGTGGCTGTCTTCCTGTTTCCAGTGTAATTAATGAGTGTGGCTGTCTTCATGGTTCCAGTGTAATTAATGAGTGTGGCTGTCTTCCTGTTTCCAGTGTAATTAATGAGCGTGGCTGTCTTCCTGTTTCCAGTGTAATTAATGAGTGTGGCTATCTTCATGGTTTCAGTGTAATTTATGAGCGTGGCTGTCAACATGGTTTCAGTGTAATTTATGAGCGTGGCTGTCTTCATGGTTTCAGTGTAATTTATGAGCGTGGCTGTCTTCCTGTTTCCAGTGTAATTAATGAGTGTGGCTGTCTTCATGGTTTCAGTGTAATTTATGAGCGTGGCTGTCAACATGGTTTCAGTGTAATTTATGAGCGTGGCTGTCTTCATGGTTTCAGTGTAATTTATGAGTGTGGCTGTCTTCATGGTTCCAGTGTAATTAATGAGTGTGGCTGTCTTCCTGTTTCCAGTGTAATTTATGAGCGTGGCTGTCTTCACGGTTTCAGTGTAATTAATGAGTGTGGCTGTCTTCATGGTTCCAGTGTAATTAATGAGTGTGGCTGTCTTCATGGTTCCAGTGTAATTAATGAGTGTGGCTGTCTTCCTGTTTCCAGTGTAATTTATGAGCGTGGCTGTCTTCATGGTTTCAGTGTAATTAATGAGTGCGGCTGTCTTCATGGTTCCAGTGTAATTAATGAGTGTGGCTGTCTTCCTGTTTCCAGTGTAATTAATGAGTGTGGCTGTCTTCCTGTTTCCAGTGTAATTAATGAGTGTGGCTGTCTTCATGGTTCCAGTGTAATTAATGAGTGTGGCTGTCTTCCTGTTTCCAGTGTAATTAATGAGCGTGGCTGTCTTCCTGTTTCCAGTGTAATTAATGAGTGTGGCTGTCTTCCTGTTTCCAGTGTAATTAATGAGTGTGGCTGTCTTCATGGTTCCAGTGTAATTAATGAGTGTGGCTGTCTTCCTGTTTCCAGTGTAATTAATGAGCGTGGCTGTCTTCCTGTTTCCAGTGTAATTAATGAGTGTGGCTGTCTTCCTGTTTCCAGTGTAATTAATGAGCGTGGCTGTCTTCATGGTTCCAGTGTAATTAATGTGTGGGGCTATCTTCCTGTTTCCAGTGTAATTAATGAGCGTGGCTGTCTTCCTGTTTCCAGTGTAATTAATGAGTGTGGCTGTCATCCTGTTTCCAGTGTAATTTATGAGCGTGGCTGTCTTCCTGTTTCCAGTGTAATTAATGAGTGTGGCTGTCTTCCTGTTTCCAGTGTAATTAATGAGCGTGGCTGTCTTCCTGTTTCCAGTGTAATTAATGAGCGTGGCTGTCTTCCTGTTTCCAGTGTAATTAATGAGTGTGGCTGTCTTCCTGTTTCCAGTGTAATTAATGAGTGTGGCTGTCTTCATGGTTCCAGTGTAATTAATGAGTGTGGCTGTCTTCCTGTTTCCAGTGTAATTAATGAGCGTGGCTGTCTTCATGGTTCCAGTGTAATTAATGAGTGTGGCTGTCTTCCTGTTTCCAGTGTAATTAATGAGCGTGGCTGTCTTCCTGTTTCCAGTGTAATTAATGAGTGTGGCTGTCTTCCTGTTTCCAGTGTAATTAATGAGCGTGGCTGTCTTCCTGTTTCCAGTGTAATTAATGAGTGTGGCTGTCTTCATGGTTCCAGTGTAATTAATGAGTGTGGCTGTCTTCCTGTTTCCAGTGTAATTAATGAGCGTGGCTGTCTTCCTGTTTCCAGTGTAATTAATGAGTGTGGCTGTCTTCCTGTTTCCAGTGTAATTAATGAGCGTGGCTGTCTTCCTGTTTCCAGTGTAATTGATGAGTGTGGCTGTCTTCCTGTTTCCAGTGTAATTAATGAGTGTGGCTGTCTTCATGGTTCCAGTGTAATTAATGAGTGTGGCTGTCTTTCTGTTTCCAGTGTAATTAATGAGTGTGGCTGTCTTCATGGTTCCAGTGTAATTAATGAGTGTGGCTGTCTTCATGGTTCCAGTGTAATTAATGTGTGGGGCTATCTTCCTGTTTCCAGTGTAATTAATGAGTGTGGCTGTCTTCATGGTTCCAGTGTAATTAATGAGTGTGGCTGTCTTCCTGTTTCCAGTGTAATTAATGAGTGTGGCTGTCTTCATGGTTCCAGTGTAATTAATGAGTGTGGCTGTCTTCATGGTTCCAGTGTAATTAATTGGTGGGGCTGTCTTCCTGTTTCCAGTGTAATTAATGAGTGTGGCTGTCTTCCTGTTTCCAGTGTAATTAATGAGCGTGGCTGTCTTTCTGTTTCCAGTGTAATTAATGAGTGTGGCTGTCTTCCTGTTTCCAGTGTAATTAATGAGCGTGGCTGTCTTCCTGTTTCCAGTGTAATTAATGAGTGTGGCTGTCTTCCTGTTTCCAGTGTAATTAATGAGTGTGGCTGTCTTCCTGTTTCCAGTGTAATTAATGAGCGTGGCTGTCTTCCTGTTTCCAGTGTAATTAATGAGTGTGGCTGTCTTCCTGTTTCCAGTGTAATTAATGAGCGTGGCTGTCTTCCTGTTTCCAGTGTAATTAATGAGTGTGGCTGTCTTCCTGTTTCCAGTGTAATTAATGAGTGTGGCTGTCTTCCTGTTTCCAGTGTAATTAATGAGTGTGGCTGTCTTCATGGTTCCAGTGTAATTAATGAGTGTGGCTGTCTTCCTGTTTCCAATGTAATTAATGAGCGTGTCTGTCTTCATGGTTCCAGTGTAATTAATGAGTGTGGCTGTCTTCCTGTTTCCAGTGTAATTAATGAGCGTGGCTGTCTTCCTGTTTCCAGTGTAATTAATGAGTGTGGCTGTCTTCCTGTTTCCAGTGTAATTAATGAGCGTGGCTGTCTTCCTGTTTCCAGTGTAATTAATGAGTGTGGTTGTCTTCATGGTTCCAGTGTAATTAATGAGTGTGGCTGTCTTCCTGTTTCCAGTGTAATTTATGAGCGTGGCTGTCTTCCTGTTTCCAGTGTAATTAATGAGCGTGGCTGTCTTCCTGTTTCCAGTGTAATTAATGAGTGTGGCTGTCTTCCTGTTTCCAGTGTAATTAATGAGCGTGGCTGTCTTCCTGTTTCCAGTGTAATTAATGAGTGTGGCTGTCTTCCTGTTTCCAGTGTAATTGATGAGTGTGGCTGTCTTCCTGTTTCCAGTGTAATTAATGAGTGTGGCTGTCTTCATGGTTCCAGTGTAATTAATGAGCGTTGCTGTCTTTCTGTTTCCAGTGTAATTAATGAGTGTGGCTGTCTTCCTGTTTCCAGTGTAATTAATGAGCGTGGCTGTCTTCCTGTTTCCAGTGTAATTAATGAGTGTGGCTGTCTTCCTGTTTCCAGTGTAATTAATGAGTGTGGCTGTCTTCCTGTTTCCAGTGTAATTAATGAGCGTGGCTGTCTTCCTGTTTCCAGTGTAATTAATGAGTGTGGCTGTCTTCCTGTTTCCAGTGTAATTAATGAGCGTGGCTGTCTTCCTGTTTCCAGTGTAATTAATGAGTGTGGCTGTCTTCCTGTTTCCAGTGTAATTAATGAGTGTGGCTGTCTTCCTGTTTCCAGTGTAATTAATGAGTGTGGCTGTCTTCATGGTTCCAGTGTAATTAATGAGTGTGGCTGTCTTCCTGTTTCCAATGTAATTAATGAGCGTGTCTGTCTTCATGGTTCCAGTGTAATTAATGAGTGTGGCTGTCTTCCTGTTTCCAGTGTAATTAATGAGCGTGGCTGTCTTCCTGTTTCCAGTGTAATTAATGAGTGTGGCTGTCTTCCTGTTTCCAGTGTAATTAATGAGCGTGGCTGTCTTCCTGTTTCCAGTGTAATTAATGAGTGTGGTTGTCTTCATGGTTCCAGTGTAATTAATGAGTGTGGCTGTCTTCCTGTTTCCAGTGTAATTTATGAGCGTGGCTGTCTTCCTGTTTCCAGTGTAATTAATGAGCGTGGCTGTCTTCCTGTTTCCAGTGTAATTAATGAGTGTGGCTGTCTTCCTGTTTCCAGTGTAATTAATGAGCGTGGCTGTCTTCCTGTTTCCAGTGTAATTAATGAGTGTGGCTGTCTTCCTGTTTCCAGTGTAATTGATGAGTGTGGCTGTCTTCCTGTTTCCAGTGTAATTAATGAGTGTGGCTGTCTTCATGGTTCCAGTGTAATTAATGAGTGTGGCTGTCTTCCTGTTTCCAGTGTAATTAATGAGTGTGGCTGTCTTCATGGTTCCAGTGTAATTAATGAGTGTGGCTGTCTTCATGGTTCCAGTGTAATTAATGTGTGGGGCTATCTTTCTGTTTCCAATAAAGCCTGCTAACAATCCTCTGAGCTCCAGCCAGGCACATGTGGCAGCTGGCATGCCTGTCCCAGGCCTACATTCAGGCCCAGGCCCAGACCCCTACGTCCCGGGACACCCAGAGTAGCCCACCACCACCGGTCCACGACCGGTCCACCACCGGTCCACCACTGGGCATGCAGCGAGACAACTGGAGCCAGCACTGGAGAAGAGAGAGCAGCCCGCTGCTCAGCACAGATAGAGTGCATTCTGAAAATGTCAGACCCTTTGATGTTTTTCCACATTTTGTTACGTTAGAGCTTTATTCTGAAATGGATTTAATTACTTTTTTTCCTCATCAAACTACTCACAATACCCCATAATGACAAAGAGAAAACAGGGTTGATTAATTGTTTGCAGAATAGTTTTTTTTATGGAAATTCCTTATTTACCTAAGTATTCAGACCCTTTCCTATGAGACTCAAAATTGAGCTTAGGTGCATCCTGTTTCCATTGATCATCCTTGAAATGTTTTTACAACTTGATTGGAGTCCATCTGTGGTAAATTCAATTGATTGTATATGACTTGAAAAGGCACACACCAGTCTATATAAGGTCCCACAGTTGACAGTGTATGTCAGAGCAAAAACCAAGCCATGAGGTCGAAGGAATTTTCCGTAGACCTACAAGACAGGATTGTGTCGATGCACAGATCTGGGGAAGGGTACCAAAACATTTCGGGAGGATTGAAGGTCCCAAAGAAAACAGTGGCCTCCATCATTCTTAGATGGAAGCAGTTTGGAACCACCAAGAGTCTTCCTAGAGCTGACCGCACGGCCAGAGTGAGCAATCGGGGGAAAAAGGCCTTGGTCAGGTAGGTGAGCAAGAACCCGATGGTCACTCTGACAGAGCTCCAGAATTCCTCTTTGGAGATGGCAGAACCTTCTAGAAGGACAACCATCTCTGCAGCACTCCACCAATCAGGTCTTTATGGTAGAGTGGCCAGAAGGAAGCCACTTCTCAGTAAAAGGCACATGACAGCCCGCTTGGAGTTTTCCAGAAGGCACCTAAGGTACTGAGACCATGATAAACAAGATTATTTGGTCTGATGAAACCAAGATTGAACTCTTTCACCTGAATGCCAAGCATCACATCTGGAGGAAACTTGGCACCATCCTTTCGTGTGAAGCACGTTGGTGGCAGCATCATGCTGTGGGGATGTTTTTCAGCGGCAGGGACTGGATTACTATTCAGGATCGAGGGAAAGATGAACGGAGCAAAATATAGAGAGACCCTTGATGAAAACCTGTTCCAGAGCGCTCAGGACCTCAGACTGGGGTGAAGGTTCACCTTCCAACATGACAACAACCCTAAGCACACAGCCAAGACAACACAGGAGTGGCTTAGGTACAATTCTCTGTATGTCCCTTAGTGGCCCAGCTAGAGCCCGGTCTCTGGAGAGACCTGAAAATAGCTGTGCAGCGATGCTCCCATCCAACCTGATAGATTTTGAGAGGATCTACAAAGAATGGGAGAAACTTCCCAATTACAGGTGTTCCAAGCTCGTAGACTCGAGGCTGTAATCGCTGCCAAAGATGCTTCACCAAAATACTGAGTATGTAAATGATATATTCCGTTTTCTAATTTTTAATACATTTGCAAAATGTCTAAAAAGCTGTTTTTGCTTCGTCATTATGGGGTATTGTGTGTAGATTGATGAGGGAAAAATGTTTATTAATCTATTTTAGAATAAGGCTGTAATGTCACAAAATGTGGAAAAGTCAAATGATCTGAATACTTTCCGAATGCACTGTATTTGAGTCAGTCATGTTGCTTCCCTCTTTTCAGCCTCACCTACCACTGGTCTGTTTTACTCTTTCTCAGCTCCCTCAAATTCATGTTATTGTTCCTGAACATATCTCAATGAACGTTGTGGTTGCTGAACATATCTCAACTAACGTTATGGTTGCTGAACATATCTCAATGAACGTTATGGTTGCTGAACATATCTCAATGAACGTTATGGTTGCTGAACATATCTCAACTAACGTTATGGTTGCTGAACATATCTCAACTAACGTTGTGGTTGCTGAACATATCTCAACTAACGTTATGGTTGCTGAACATATCTCAATGAACGTTATGGTTGCTGAACATATCTCAATGAACGTTATGGTTGCTGAACATATCTCAACTAACGTTATGGTTGCTGAACATATCTCAACTAACGTTATGGTTGCTGAACATATCTCAACTAACGTTATGGTTGCTGAACATATCTCAACTAACGTTATGGTTGCTGAACATATCTCAACTAACGTTGTGGTTGCTGAACATATCTCAATGAACGTTATGGTTGCTGAACATATCTCAACTAACGTTATGGTTGCTGAACATATCTCAATGAACGTTGTGGTTGCTGAACATATCTCAACTAACGTTATGGTTGCTGAACATATCTCAACTAACGTTATGGTTGCTGAACATATCTCAACTAACGTTATGGTTGCTGAACATATCTCAACTAACGTTATGGTTGCTGAACATATCTCAACTAACGTTATGGTTGCTGAACATATCTCAATGAACGTTATGGTTGCTGAACATATCTCAACTAACGTTATGGTTGCTGAACATATCTCAATGAACGTTATGGTTGCTGAACATATCTCAACTAACGTTATGGTTGCTGAACATATCTCAATGAACGTTATGGTTGCTGAACATATCTCAACTAACGTTATGGTTGCTGAACATATCTCAATGAACGTTATGGTTGCTGAACATATCTCAATGAATGTTATTGATTTTTTTTTTTTTTTTTTTTTTTTTTACAAATGAAATGTTTCATATATAATATGAAATGATACATAGATTACATACTGTGATTAAATGTAGAATGAATTTATTTATTTGTTTATTTCATTGAGTGAGTGTGGCATTCTTAGTTATACTTTTATTTATGGGTAAAATAAAATTAAAATAATTGGGCAACATAAAGTCTTCAGGAGGTGGAGTCAGATTAAAATCAGGAAATTCAAAAAGGCCTAAAGATATGTAACACTACCCAGCTCCCGTCTTTCCTTTCTAATTTGACTTGAAATGCTGCAAGGAAACTCCACGACCAAACATAAGTGAATAATTCAGTAAAACACCTTCAGCCTCTTTCAAACAAATTCACAAAATCAAAGTGGTACTTACAAATAATTATGCTGATGTTTTTAAATCCGAATAAGTACGAAAACAACAGTGAAAGTTATCCCCCAATTTGCCGAGCGCTCTGATAGGAGGGGAAGTATATGTTTACCTTGTGATTAGGACAATGTTACTGTGGTGGAGCAGTACATTCAAACCATTCAGCCAGGTTGGCCCAGACTACATCAGGCACTCCTGGTGAACACTATAGACCCTTGTCTAGTTTGTTTTCATTTCATGGTTCCTTCAAACTTAACTAAACCTTCACATGTAATTACACATAATTCTGTATGTTTTTGTGTCCATTTCCTTCAAACAAATAAAGATAGACTATGAAGTGAGCGTATTATGGTAACCCTATGGCACACAGAAGGCTCACATAGAAAGGCCTGAAAGGGTGTCTTATTTATGCAAAGTTAAGAAGGTAAAAGAAACATTATCCAGTCTGTTCTTAAATGACATGAAGAATGCCATGTCGGAGAGAGGTTCACAGTTCTGTGTTGCCACGGCATGAAAACATCAGAGTAAATATTATGTGTGAAAAGTTCCTCATAATCAAGTAGTATTGTGGTTATGTCTGACTGTCTCACTCTCCTCTCAGAGGAAGATTATTAAATGATGAACCTAGACTCCAAAACAGAGGAGTGGTGTTGGATGTTCTAACGTGCTGCATTTATCTCTGCATTCCTCTATGCGATGTTTCTCTGCATAGATCTCTGCAACAGAAAAACCTCTCTTATTTGCCCTTCTACTGTTTTTTGCCACTCAGACAATGCCATGAAATTCCAGTGACGCTTTGGCACTATGCCATGAAGGCCCTGAAACATGCTACATAAGGAAACGTGTGTGTGTGTGTGTGTGTGTGTGTGTGTGTGTGTGTGTGTGTGTGTGTGTGTGTGTGTGTGTGTGTGTGTGTGTGTGTGTGTGTGTGTGTGTGTGTGTGTGTGTGTGTGTGTGTGTGCGCGTGTGCGTGCGTGCGTGCGTGCGTGCGTACCTTGAGATCTGGGCAGTGTCACCGTGGACATTGAGGGATGTAAGCAATTTCCAATTCTCAAAACCCTACTTTACCGTAGTTAAACATATTACATGCCGATCGCCAGCACCCTTGTCCTTTCTCCTCCAATCTGTGAAATATGGACCCTCCCACAGCGCAAGCTATTTTATAACCTGCCTGCAATTAACCAATCATCATCATCATAGTCTTCATTGTCATAGACACACAAAACACACATGGGTGATCCACATCCCACCATAGTTTCCACCATGTTGGTTTAATTTGTTTTCATTACATTTTTCTTAAAGAGAGAAGCTCACCAAATATGCAGGCAATCATACTGTATGTGATGTAATTGCGAAAGGTCTATTTTGACATTATATGGATATGGAGTGAATGGGAAAATGAAGATACAACTGACATTATTGGTTAAAAAACATGTGTGCTTTACTGAGAAAGGTACCATGTTACCTATAGATCTGGGCCTACCAAAGATAGTTAGTCGAGAGTGACCCCAGACTGTGTTGCATGTCAAATATACCAACAACACATACAACTCATGACCTTTTTATAGGGATCAGTGCAGGTGCCCTGGTATATAGCCTCGTTATTGTTATGTACATTTATTGTGTTGCTTTTTTTCTCTTTTATTTAGTAAATGTTTTTCTTGACTCTATTTCTTGAACTGCATTGTTGGTTAAGGGCTTGTAAGTAAGCATTTCACGGTACGGTCTATCTAAACCTGTTGTATTCGGCGCATGTGGAGAGGGAAGTTAGACAGTGGTAACCACTAACAACAGTATTTGTGCCTCAAAGCCTCTCTCTCTGTCCAAACAATAGAAAAAAAGACCAGAAAGAGACTGAACAGATAGAGAGGAGATAGAACACAGGTAACAGACACAGAGAAGATAGAACACAGGTAACAGACACAGAGAAGATAGAACACAAGAAACAGACACAGAGAAGATAGAACACAGGTAACAGACACAGAGGATATAGAACACAGGTAACAGACACAGAGAAGATAGAACACAGGTAACAGACACAGAGAAGATAGAACACAGGTAACAGACACAGAGGAGATAGAACACAGGTAACAGACACAGAGAAGATAGAACACAGGTAACAGACACAGAGGAGATAGAACACAGGTAACAGACACAGAGGAGATAGAACACAGGTAACAGACACAGAGGAGATAGAACACAGGTAACAGACACAGAGGAGATAGAAAACAGTGGAGTGCGTCACATAATAAAATATGATTAGAAAACATCTCATCTCTGATTTTGCCTGACATTGATGAATGACAGACTCAGCTTCTGCAGTCTGGTATCAGTAGATTGCGTTCTTTCGATTTCAATGACAAAAACATTTCCTTTGTGTCTGTTTGTGGGACAGTACACAAACTCTCAATCACAAAACTTGATTTAAGGATCCATAAAATTGGAAACTAGTCATGGTCTGCACTGAGAAATAGTCATATTTTCTAGAGATAATTACAGTGTCATTTAGGCTTGATTCATTGTTTGAGGAATCGTACCGATGTGGCAGTTAGTCTTCTTTTGAAAGTTATCCCTCAGTTAATTTTGCTTTGTGACATTCAAATGTCCTGTCCCAAGGCTAAAGAGATTGTCCTTGCATGTCTATCGCATCACAAACATCACCTCAGAGCATTTCAGTTGCTTGAGACATCTGGAGTGGCTAGATTCATGACTCAATGACATAACCATTATTCTAGATTTAACATCTCAGGGACTGGGTAAATTGAGTTTCTCAGACCTAACATTAAACATGATCTCTCAGATTACAGATAATACTTTCTTTGGCCTTGACAGCTTGGACACCCTCATGTTGCGAGAAAACCCCCTTGTAAATATCGACGTGTCTGCATTCATCCACCTCACTTTGCTGAAGAACATAGATTTACGGGACTTTCTCCCTCCTCCGGGTGAGGTGGAAAACAGTGTGAATGTGACACATATATTTGGTTCCATCCCTCAAGGCCTGACTCATTTGAACATTTCCTCCATTGGGTACCCCCTTACAATCATCATTGGCAGAAACAGCACCCTCGTCACCAAAACCACTGTCTCCAGGTCATCTTCAAGTCACTGCTAGGTAAAGCCCCGCCTTATCTCAGCTCACTGGTCACCATAGCAGCACCCACCCGTAGCACGCGCTCCAGCAGGTATATCTCACTGGTCGCCCCCAAAGCCAATTCTGCCATTAGTCGCCTCTCCTTCCAGTTCTCTGCTGCCAATGACTGGAACAAACTGCAAAAATATCTGAAGCTGGAGACTCTTACCTCCCTCACTAGCTGTAAACACCAGCTGTCAGAGCAGCTCACAGATCACTGCACCTGTACATAGCTCATCTGTAAATAGCCCATCCAATCTACCTCTTCCCCATACTGTATTTATTTATTTATCTTGCTCCTTTGCACCCCAGTATCTCTACTTGCACATTCATCTTCTGCACACCCTACCATTCCAGTGTTTAATTGCTATATTGTAATTACTTCACCACCATGGCCTATTTATTTCCTTACCTCTCTTATCCTACCTTATTTGCACATGCTGTATATAGATTTTTCTACTGTATTATTGACTGTATGTTTGTTTGTTTATTCCATGTGTAACTCTGTGTTGTTGTATGTGTCAAACTGCTTTGCTTTGTCTTGGCCAGGTCACAGTTGTAAATGAGAACTTGTTCTCAACTAGCCTACCTGGTTAAATAAAGGTGAAATAAAAATAAATAAAAATAAAACAGAGACATGCCCAGGTCATCATGTATCACCTTGGGGAGGCAGAGCTAACATGCAAGAATGAAAATGCTATCCAGAACTGTAATAGGTACTCAAAGGCCAACTGTTCCCTAGACGTGGGCTTTGTCCTGTTCATCTGCAACTCCATGGGCCTTCTCCTCTTCATGCTGGTGGTGCTGCTCCATTTTCTGGCCGGGGACTACCTGCTGGCCCTCGGACACATCGCCCGCAGCTGTCTGGAGGAGGCCATGTAGAGGCCTTTGTGTCGTTCAGCAGGAGAGACAAACGCTGGGTGGTGGAGAAGCTGCTGCCAGGCATGGAGCAGAGGAGGCCCCCATTCCTGTGTCTCAGCTTGCACAGCAGGGACTTCCTGCTGGGGAAGGACATCATGACAACATCACAGACAGCCTCTACGGCAGCCGCTACTCCCTGAGTCGTCACTACCTGTGCAGTAACTGGTGCTCTTTAAAGCTACGCCTGGCCACCCTCCGTCTGCTGGTGGAGCACAGGAACATCCTCATCCTGGTCTTCCTGGAGGACATCCCCCTCGGCAACTGTCAGTCCAGCACCGTCTGGCAAGACGGGTCAAGACCAGGACCTATCTGGACTGGCCCCAGGACTCAGCCTTGCAGCCTCCCTTCTGGGACCGCGTGTCGACCAAACTGGCTGCTCCAGGGCCTGTGTGAACAACCTGGTATCAAATCCAGGTTGTCAGAGGTACTCAAGACTCTTGGCCCACTGAGCTAAAACCTTGATATCTTTAAGAGCTAACCCAATGATTGCTCTTAGGCAAGATTACTCCTCACCTGAAAGTAATTCATGATTTCATACCATAGCATTACTCATCACCTGAATTAAATATCACCTGAAAGGAATTCATTAATTCATAACATAGCATTAAGAAATCTTTACATTTTAGTAGGTATAAAGAAGCAAACAAACTAATGAAACAAACCATTTTCTCAAGCTAATTGTTAATTTTAGAAATGAGGACTATTTTTCTCAGGCTAATTGTTCATATTAGTAACAAGTTAAAATCACATGTAAATGTTTACATTAGCACATTTTTTAAGGCTGCTTGTTCAAGTTTGTAAAGGAATAAAATGTACACAAGATTATTGACTCAAGTTAAAACAACCTATTTGGAATATCTAATAAGTGTATATGTATCAGGTGTCACCAACCCAAAATATGGATTGATTTGTTTGGTTAGTTACAGTTTAGCATTGGCATCATTGAGTGCAAAATAATGAGAGTGGTAGAATACTGCCAGCATGGTAACATCCTGGTGCCACAAGGTGGGAGAGAAGGCCAACCAGGCGTGTGGCAGAGGAGCACAGCTTGACCCTGCAGATGATTCTTTACAGTAACACATGGGAATGTGTGTACTGCTGGCCAATGCTGGCAGAAGCCCCTACAGCCCGGCCAGCTGCCAACTGACACTGGGATAGAATGGATACATGAGAGAGGCAGGCTTAGTGTGTCTTTTATGATGACTTGAGTAAGCACTGAGCAGGAGGCCTGGTTACCCAAAGCAGAGAGGTAGGCAGAGTGGGTAATTACTTTAAAGAGGGCCTGAGGGCTTCATTACAATATCACAACAAACAATGATGCTGCTCCTCTGAAGTAACCATGAGAGGCAGGGCACGCACCAATAAACCTAATGACCAACACGAAACAGTCAGGAACATTGACTGCTATACATACATATTTACACCATTAGAATGAGTTGCATCATTGTTCCGTATTACTGGTGACACATATAAACCAATAGAGTAAAACAGTTTCCTCACAACCACTTTAAGGATCAGTAAACTTGACCTGGTAATTCCTCTCTCTCTCAATACAAGTAATTATAATAATAATAATAATAATGACAATAATAATAATAATATTTGAATTGTCATTGTACTGTAATTATAATTATTTAAAATAATTGTATTGCCATAATATATCTTGCAGAAACGGTTGTGTAATTGTTGCTGTCATATTCAGACGTTTAAGTTTGGGGAGAAATTCACTTGACATTTGTAACTAATTTAAACTGTTCATTTTATTGTTGTAATAAAACACCTAGGTCAATATATTTAGGTCAACATATGCATGCATCTTTCTTCCTTTGTCTCAAAATAATATCGCAATTATTTCGCATTTCAAATGTTAGTCTAAACATTTAGCAAAATATAACAGATTTTTAATTTGTTAATCCATTATTCCCGAATTTATTACTGACGTTTTTTTAATCATTTATTTTTTAAAGTAATTATTCTGAGTGAAAATAACCTAATTTAAAATGAATGCAGATATTGTTCACTAGATTGCGTTACCTAAGCTGCTATGGTTATTCAATGTCTTTTGAAATCGAATGCATCCAGTGTTCGCCAACATAGCAAAAACAGTGAGATTTCATGACACGGTGATCTGAAATCTGTCCGTTAGCAGTGCTTAAAGGATTACGGTTAAAAAGCAAATGAATCCACAGTGCAACAGTGCAAATTGGACAGGTTGCTATGGCAAGCTCTTCATCAGACAAAAAGCCGGAGTGGAATTACACCGCTGTGGCCTCACCTCTGCTCAATAGTCACCGCAAAGGCGATGTCCCAGACACCAACGGCCCTTATGTGTGTACTATCTGGACTCGAACACTTCATTCACGAAGTCGTTTATCTGTGACAGCCAGAGATTGGCTATGAGTGACATGGGAAACTCAGGTAGACCCATGCCAGAACGACTGTATACCGACAGTATACCGACTGCAATGGCCTAATTATTGTGTTTCTGTTGTAGATTTTTTTTAAATTAAAATTACATTTCTTATCACATATATTCGGGAAAAAAACAATATTACCGATAGCATTAAAAGAGTATGCCATATTGATTTTTAATAATGACATGTTGTGTTTTCATCAAAATAGGCTATTTCATGTTCTAAAATAATGATCTGCAGATAAAAACATTGAATAACTTTACAACCTCTGTATGATTCTCAAACACCATGACTTCAGCTAGAGACAACCAAACCCTTTTACACATTATACTCACCATGCAGACACTCTCCAGAACAGTTGTCAACCATTATGATACATGAACCTCACACTTAGACAACTTTTTTAAGCATTGCATTTTGTTATTTACGCATTATCAAAGCCAAATAATTGAATGTTGAGAGAGAGAGAGAGAGAGAGAGAGAGAGAGAGAGAGAGAGAGAGAGAGAGAGAGAGAGAGAGAGAGAGAGAGAGAGAGAGAGAGAGAGAGAGAGAGAGAGAGAGAAACAGAGAACTGGCATTCATCTGTCTGTATAATGGCATCAAATGGATTCATAAAAAGCTAAGGAGATTACTCTCTTCACAATAATGCCACGTTTAGATGAGTTCACTAACAGTTGTTAAAACACACCCTAGTGATTTAACCTATCAACATAAATAGTCTTTCTCCTTCTCTGTATCAGCTGTAGGGAATTAAGTGTATTAGGTTTCAAGGCTGCCTGGCCAAATCCCTCCATTTCTCTCTCTCTCTCAATTCAATTTCAATTTAAGGGCTTTATCTTTCTCTCTATCTCTCATCAAGCGGCACATGTTGTTGGAGTCAGTGGACCCTCGTTAGGTTTAATCCAGCAAAGACAAGGCCACACCGGTTTAAGTAGTCTGAGGCGGCTGGATGAGGGGAACAGGGCCAGGCCAAGGGGGTTGCTCGTAGGGGGGCCGAGGGGGCTGCAGCACAGAACAGGACCTTAATTCAATTTGAGAAAGTCTGTTTTTACAGAAGCAAAGAGTTACCAGGAGTGGCAGGAGAGCCCATCACACATGTAAGGGGTCCAGGTTAGGAACACCCCATCACTCTCTACGGGATCCAGATTAGAAACTCACTATCACACATGTAAAGGATCCAGATTAGGAACACCCCATCACTATGTAAGGGATCCAGATTAGGAAAGCCCCATCACACTGTAAGGGACGCAGATTAGTAACACCCCATCAAACTGTAAGGGATTCAGATTAGGAACACACCATCACACAGTAAGGGGTCCAGATTAGGAACACCCTACCACACCGTAAGGGGTCCAGATTAGGAACACCCCATAATATATGTAAGGGGTCCATATTAGGAACACCCCATTATACTGTAATGGGTCCAGATTAGGAACACTCCTCTCCTCAGGAAAGCACAATCCCCCAGCTCAGTTAGTGGATTAGTAAAGATTTTTTAGAACAACCCGCCATCATTCAGTCTTTCAATCAGTCATTCAACAGAACATGATAATGATCAATGAATTGTGTAGTCAAACGTTGATCTAAGTGTATCCAGATATGCAGTAGAAAATGCAGTATTGTCTTGTTTACTGGACAGCATTGTAGTACAGTTGGAGTTTTGCCCTTGGGGTAATTCTAATTGACAAGAAGGGGGGCCTATGTCTGCTGCAATACATTATACATGAGCAAATCCATTATACATGAGAAAATCCATTATTCATGAGGTATCGTATTTAAGTACCTTAATATATAATAGTATACAGCATTCTGAGAATGTGGACAATTAATCCAATATCAGCTCATAACATTTATTGAAGATACATAATATAATCAAGTTATTTAAACAATTTCAGAATTACAGACAAACAGCCGCCAAAAGGAAACAGCAGTGCAATCCCTTACAGCAAGTTGTTTATTAATGATAAAAATATCAATATCCACAACCCCAGAGACGAAGTTAGTGCGTTTAATTACAGATAAAGGCCTATGGTGAGTCTGAGCGAGTAGTGAGGTTCTCCACAGAGACCCAAGGCAATATGTTTTATATTTGCATACAGCTGGCGGAGAGTGAGTGAGTAATAAGCATATTGAGCATATTAAACAACCCCCTAGGACTGTGTACGGTATTCATCTACCCTCAGGGTTACTGTGTACCTTAGGGGAGAAGATTACCCACAACCCCAACATCACATGGAGGCAAAGTCACAGAGGTCTCAGAGGCATGGTTGTGTAGATACTGGCCTATCGCTTTCAGATTAATCACCATTTGATCTGCTCGTTTCCTGCCATTGATCAAGCCCCACCCGACCGCTCAGCTGAAGGACTCGGAGAAACCTGATCGTAAGAGAGTGACGGAATTAAAGAATGAGAGGAAGGAGAAGAGAAGGGTAAAGTCACTCACCACTGCACCCTCTCGCCATTCCCTCTCCATGTTTGCTCATCTTTAAACCCCATCATGTGCAGACAGAGCTAGAATATGTCTGTGTTTCATGATAATCTCTATAAAGCCTTTTCTATATGGGTATCTCCCTTCCTCCTGTCACCTGACTCCCTTGGCTGATACTTCTTCCTGTCACCTGACTCCCCTGACTGAAACTTTTACAAAATCAGTATTTTTCACCTCTCCAGTCCTTTCCTGTCTACAGCATGTTTCTCATCCTCTCTAGCTGGCTGTTGCTACATTTCTCTTTGATTCTGTGTTAAATGGAGGATGCCAGGTCTTCCACTGAAACAGATGGTTGCAGAGTTTCAGTTATATATCCTGGAGACTCTTTTTAGACTTACACCTATTTCTAAGATGTTCTAAGTTATTGCTCGCATAGCCACAGACTTCAAATCTATCACCTCCCAAGTAAAACGATCAGTTACCATCCCACTAAGCCATCTAGTCAAGGTAACGAACTGACAACTACTCTGTTGAGGTTTTCGCTTACCACATACAGTACAGTACAGTCATTGCATTTTCATATTCAACTGTCTCTGCAAACTTCAGCTTCTCTAAGGAAGGGAAATTATTCCCTGTAATATAACCTAAATAGCCTAGAACTTTTGTATATTGCGGAACAAATTTGCCCTCAAAGCATGATTTACTGTTACTAACTCTAAATGTAATCAGATACGACCTCATACTTCTATTCCTGCTTTGGGCAAACGGTAAAGATCAAGGTCAAAGGGTTAGTTCATCAATAAAATTCCATGTTTATTTCATTCAGGTACAAAAATGTATGTAATGTTTACTTGGGTTAAAATCAATGTATGTTATACAGAGACACATGATACCCTGACAATCAAGACTGATCATCAACAGGGTAAAAAATATATTTTTCCTATTCTTTACTTCACTGTTTTCTATTTTGTAGTAAATGTACATTATCAAATCAAATCAAACTTTATTTGTCACATGTGCCGAATACAACAAGTCTAGACCTTACCGCGAAATGCTTACTTACAAGCCCTTAACCAACAGTGCAGTTCAAGAAGAGTAGTCTACCCCATTATGTAGTCTACCCTATTAAAAACCTAAAAAAATCACTTCCGAGACACGAGTAACACAGTGGAGGAAGAGAGACAGGACTCAGGAAGAAGCTGGATTAGTGCAGAGAACAATAAATACCTGGCTGAAGATGGAGATTGGGGGTGGGGTTAGCCATTGTTTACAGTGAGTATCCTGCTGGATGGGTGATGTTAAGAGTAGGCCTCCCTTCTTAGGCCCCTGTGTCCTCTCTCTGCTGCCAGCTGTCATGGAAACAGAGAAGAAACAACAGAGGAAGTCAAGTGGGTGTCATCAGAAACGGAAGAGAAAGCGAGACATCACACTCTTTTTTTCTGATTCATACACAGTCAATGAACTAAGCAGACCAGACCCAGCTGCAATCGTATTGATGCCTATGGGAGAGCTACCCCCTTAAATGCACACCGGAGCTGTGACCATTTCTTCCAATGGTGAACGGCCTGAGTAAGACATCTTCATTCATCCACAATCTTTGGTGTCGTGTTACATTCAAAAAAAGAGTTTGCCCCGTCTGCTCCTCTTCGTACATTTTTTACATGATATTGGTGATTTAGGATTTTCAATGTTACAAAACACTGTTCAGTAATCATCATGGCAAATGGTATGGGTTTATAGTAACCTATGCCTATCTATAAACCGATGGCATCATCATCATTGGGGTTTGTTGCCAATAAGTCTACATGCAGGCAGGGCCGGTTCCAGGCCGCTAGGAACTCAGCCGGGGTCTCAATTTACTGTTACCTTTCTAACTGAGTTAGAATAATAGAATACACAAGGTACCATTTCGAAATTTGATTGTGCAACAGTTTCTCTCTTCTTATGTTAGTCACTGACAGTCACTCAATTAGCCATGTCAGCTAACAATTTTTAGAGTGGTGATTTAGTCTAGCCAGCTAACTAAACATGTAGTAATCATGGCCGAATACCGAGCACACAGGCCACGTGCCCAGTGGCCCTGACCTCCAGGGGCCCTGACCTCCAGGGGTCCCCCATTGATTTTATTAGTCACTCTCACTCAGATATCATATTTTGGAATGGCACATTGCATTGAACAACAAAGGAGCTGATTAGCTGTCACTGCCATTCAAAAATGGCTGCTGTGGCTTCTGCTACCTAGTATGAGGATGAAAAGGACAGTTTTCCGGAAAAACTAGCAGTAGTTCAATTTTCTTGGTGTAACAGTTGGGATAATAGGACAATTCGGAGAAGAAAGCATTTCTCATCCCTGGATTGAGGTCTGTTTTCCGAGCCATATCTCGTGCCAGCTCCGCAGTGTCTTAATATACAGAGGAATGCTGTCTGACCCTAGTGCAGCTGTAAGCAAGAGGCTCGGATCTGCTGGCTAAGACAATACTGCAGCATATTATTCCAGAAGCCGTTGCTAAATAGTCTTTCACAGTTTTCGTCCATCTGATGCCATTTTTAGCCGACTACCACATTAGATTACAGTATACATATGGAGACAAATAAATCATGTCGTTGTCTTTCCTCTCTCCGTGCGGGGGATTTCTTTGTGACAAGTTGCCATTTATGAAGTGAATTCCCTTATTTTTGTCTTTCAGTATTTCATTACTCACTATCTCATCTCTGTCTCCTTTTGAGTTGAGGAATAGGTTGCAGACAGAAAGCTTTTTGCAGGGATTATAGGTCTTGAAAAACAACTTAACATAGACAGAGCAGTAGTTGAGAAGCCAGAGTTGGCCTCTTCTGCCTGTGAAGACACTGAATCTAGCTGAGACGAGGATGAGCTGTGCTTCACTAAAGCTCTCTGTTCCTAAAATAAACAGCTGGTCTGCTGATAAATGTGTGTGTGTGTGTGTGTGTGTGTGTGTGTGTGTGTGTGTGTGTGTGTGTGTGTGTGTGTGTGTGTGTGTGTGTGTGTGTGTGTGTGTGTGTGTGTGTGTGTGTGTGTGTGTGTGTGTGTGTGTGTGTGTGTTGAAGGTACAGAGTTGTTTGTCTCCCAAATTATTTGGCGATTTCTGAACTGTGATTTAACATCAGCATCACGGACAGAGAGTTGCCTGAGTTTCAGTTTCCTAAACAACTACTGATTTAGAACCATGGAGTTACCGCAAGGCAGCACATACAACAGGAGCACTGCCTCCGCTACTCCAACACCATTTCAACATAAACATTTAAACATCATCAAATCAACAAAGCTATATATCTAAATTAGTTAGCTAGCTAGTTAAAACCTCTAACACCTCCCAAACCCGGATCCGGGATCCCCCCCATCAAAAAAGCTGACTAGCATAGCCTAGCCTAAAGCCACAGGGATATCATATAATAAAATGTTCATGAAATCACAAGTCCAAGACACCAAATGAAAGATACACATCTTGTGAATAAAGCCATCATTTCTGATTTTTAAAATGTTTTACAGGGAAGACACAATATGTAAATCTATTAGCTAACCACGTTAGCAAAAGACACCACTTTTCTTACTCCACCATTTTTTTACTCCATCAGTAGCTATCACAAATTCGGCCAAATAAAGATATAAATAGCCACTAACCAAGAAACAACCTCATCAGATGACAGTCTGATAACATATTTATTGTATAGCATATGTTTTGTTAGAAAAATGTGCATATTTCAGGTATAAATCATAGTTTACCATTGCAGCCACCATCCCAACTCTCACCAAAGCGACTAGAATAACTACAGAGACCATCGTGTATTAGCTAATTACTCATCATAAAACATTTCTTAAAAATACACAGCGTGCAGCAGATGAAAGACACAGATCTTGTGAATCAAGACAATATTTCAGATTTTCTAAGTGTTTTACAGCGAAAACACAATATAGCGTTATAGTAGCTACCACAATAGCAAACATCACCCCAGCATTGATTCAAGGCAAAAAGAGCGATAACGTATAAACCACCAAAATATATTAATTTTTTCACTAACCTTCTCAGAATTCTTCAGATGACAGTCCTGTAACATCATATTACACAATTCATATAGAGTTTGTTCGAAAATGTGCATATTTAGCGGCACAAATTGTGCTTATACAATGAGAATAGTGTCCATAACGTCAAGCAATCTGTCCGGCGCCATCTTGGAAAGGCGCCTATTCTTATCGAAAACTATTCATAAACTTGACTAAAAAAATACAGGTTGGACAGCAATTGAAAGACAAATTAGTTCTTAATGCAATCGCTGAATTACATTTTTAAAATTAACGTTACTGTGCAATACAGGGTGCGATAACGCAAGGCTACACTGCAAGAAATGGCGTCTTATGCATTTGACATTTTTCAACAGAACAATGAATTATCAGCATAAATAGTTCTTACTTTTCGATGAACTCTCATCAGAATCTTGGGATAGGTGTCCTTTGTCCAAAAGAATCGTTGCTAGGTTGGAGAACGTCGTCTTCCACGTTGCAATTAGCAGTAAACATTAGCTTGAGAGAGAGAGATACCCAACTTCCTACAGCGCCAAGAAAATAAATACCCGAAAATCGCAATATACTGACATAAACTGATATAATTCGGTTCAAAATAACAAGATTATGATGTCTTTAAAGCCTATATCGAATAAAAACACAGCCGGAAATGTGTAAGATCTATAACCGATGTTTCCAAAAGAACGTTCCAAGGTCCTCAGTGCGTCAGAGCGAAGGGGAAAAGAACGATACACCTCGTTTCCAATCAATTTATAGACTTTCAGCTCTGCCTAGAGACTCCATTTCAAGGCCCTCTATTCGCTGACACCCAGAGGAAGGCGTATGCAGTGCATCTCAACCAATAGAAGACAGGCAGATTTATAAACAGGTCTGAGAACAGGTTGGAAAATTCTGCATTCTCAACTCCACATAGGGAAATTGCTCTAAGTCCAGTTCTGTTTCACCCACAGACATAATTCAAACGGTTTTAGAAACTAGAGAGTGTTTTCTATCCAATAGTAATAATAATATGCATATTGTACGAGCAAGAATTGAGTACGAGGCAGTTTAATTTGGAAACGAATTTGTACTATGTCGAAATGGCACCCCCCTAGTGGCAAGAAGTTAACGTGGGCCTACTAGGCTACATTGCTGTTGTTCTGGGATTGATTTGCACTTTTCGCACCGAAGTACGTTCATCTCTAGGAGACAGAATGCAGTTGACCGGGGTAGGGGTAGCCAGGTGGAAAGCATGGCCAGCCGTAGAGAAAAGCTTATTGAAATTCTCAATTATAGTGGATTTATTGGTGGTGACAGTGTTTCCTAGCCTCAGAGCAGTGGGCAGCTGGGAGGAGGTGCTCTTATTCTCCATGAAATTTACAGTGTCCCAGAACTTTTTTGAGTTAGTACTACAGGATTCAAATTTCTGTTTGAAAAAGCTAGCCTTAGCTTTCCTAACTGCCTGTGTATATTTGTTCCTAACTTCCCTGAAAAGTTGCATATCACGGGGGCTATTCGATGCTAATAGCAGCACTGTAGAAACTATTACATTACAACGGAACGACTTGATTAGTGTAGTGTTAGCTAGCTACATAGTTGTCTTTGCTGTCTTTGTATCTAAGATAATTGTGTAGTTTAGAGTAATTATCGAGGTTAGCTAGCCAGCTATTTTCGTCCGCCGCGCCGCGCCACCGTTCTCCTACCTAGTCAACAACTGCTAGCTAGCTAGTCAACTTCTACCGACTAGCAGCACTGTAGAAACTAATACATTACAACGGAACGATTTGATTAGTGTAGTGTTAGCTAGCTACATAGTTGTCTTTGCTGTCTTTGTATCTAAGATAATTGTGTAGTTTAGAGTAATTATCGAGGTTAGCTAGCCAGCTATTTTCGTCCACCGCGCCGCGCCACCGTTCTCCTACTAAGTCAACAACTGCTAGCTAGCTAGTCAACTTCTACCGACTAGCAGCACTGTAGAAACTAATAAATACATTACAACGGAACAATTTGATTAGTGTAGTGTTAGCTAGCTACATAGTTGTCTTTGCTGTCTTTGTATCTAAGATAATTGTGTAGTTTAGAGTAATTATCGAGGTTAGCTAGCCAGCTATTTTCGTCGCCGCGCCACCGTTCTCCTACCTAGTCAACAACTGCTAGCTAGCTAGTCAACTTCTACCGACTAGCAGCACTGTAGAAACTAATAATACACTACAACGGAACGATTTGATTAGTGTAGTGTTAGCTAGATACATAGTTGTCTTTGCTGTCTTTGTATCTAAGATAATTGTGTAGTTTAGAGTAATTATCGAGGTTATCGAGGTTACCTAGCCAGTTATCGAGGTTACCTAGCCAGCTACACTTTCAAACAAAGTCAACAACGCAGCCACTGCTAGCTAGCCTACTTCACCAGGCAGCAGTACTGTATCATTTTAATCATTTTAGTCAATAAGATTTTTGCAACGTAAGCTTAACTTTCTGAACATTCGAGACGTGTAGTCCACTTGTCATTCCAATCTCCTTTGCATTAGCGTAGCCTCTTCTGTAGCCTGTCAACTATGTGTCTGTCTATCCCTGTTCTCTCCTCTCTGCACAGACCATACAAACGCTTCACACCGCGTGGCCGCTGCCACTCTAACCTGGTGGTCCCAGCGCGCACGACCCACGTGGAGTTCCAGGTCTCCGGCAGCCTCTGGAACTGCCGATCTGCGGCCAACAAGGCAGAGTTCATCTCAGCCTATGCTTCCCTCCAGTCCCTCGACTTCTTGGCACTGACGGAAACATGGATTACCACAGATAACACTGCTACTCCTACTGCTCTCTCCTCGTCGGCCCACGTGTTCTCGCACACCCCGAGAGCTTCTGGTCAGCGGGGTGGTGGCACTGGGATCCTCATCTCTCCCAAGTGGACATTCTCTCTTTCTCCCCTGACCCATCTGTCTATCGCCTCCTTTGAATTCCATGCTGTCACAGTTACCAGCCCTTTCAAGCTTAACATCCTTATCATTTATCGCCCTCCAGGTTCCCTTGGAGAGTTCATCAATGAGCTTGACGCCTTGATAAGTTCCTTTCCTGAGGATGGCTCACCTCTCACAGTTATGGGTGACTTTAACGTCCCCACGTCTACCTTTGACTCATTCCTCTCTGCCTCCTTCTTTCCACTCCTCTCCTCTTTTGACCTCACCCTCTCACCTTCCCCCCCTACTCACAAGGCAGGCAATACGCTTGACCTCATCTTTACTAGATGCTGTTCTTCCACTAATCTCATTGCAACTCCCCTCCAAGTCTCCGACCACTACCTTGTATCCTTTTCCCTCTCGCTCTCATCCAACACTTCCCACTCTGCCCCTACTCGGATGGTATCGCGCCGTCCCAACCTTCGCTCTCTCTCCCCCGCTACTCTCTCCTCTTCCATCCTATCATCTCTTCCCTCTGCTCAAACCTTCTCCAACCTATCTCCTGATTCTGCCTCCTCAACCCTCCTCTCCTCCCTTTCTGCATCCTTTGACTCTCTATGTCCCCTATCCTCCAGGCCGGCTCGGTCCTCCCCTCCTGCTCCGTGGCTCGACGACTCATTGCGAGCTCACAGAACAGGGCTCCGGGCAGCCGAGTGGAAATGGAGGAAAACTCGCCTCCCTGCGGACCTGGCATCCTTTCACTCCCTCCTCTCTACATTTTCCTCTTCTGTCTCTGCTGCTAAAGCCACTTTCTACCACTCTAAATTCCAAGCATCTGCCTCTAACCCTAGGAAGCTCTTTGCCACCTTCTCCTCCCTCCTGAATCCTCCTCCCCCTCCCCCCCCCCTCCTCCCTCTCTGCGGATGACTTCGTCAACCATTTTGAAAAGAAGGTCGACGACATCCGATCCTCGTTTGCTAAGTCAAACGACACCGCTGGTTCTGCTCACACTGCCCTACCCTGTGCTTTGACCTCTTTCTCCCCTCTCTCTCCAGATGAAATCTTGCGTCTTGTGACGGCCGGCCGCCCAACAACCTGCCCGCTTGACCCTATCCCCTCCTCTCTTCTCCAGACCATTTCCGGAGACCTTCTCCCTTACCTCACCTCGCTCATCAACTCATCCTTGACCGCTGGCTACGTCCCTTCCGTCTTCAAGAGAGCGAGAGTTGCACCCCTTCTGAAAAAACCTCCACTCGATCCCTCCGATGTCAACAACTACAGACCAGTATCCCTTCTTTCTTTTCTCTCCAAAACTCTTGAACGTGCCGTCCTTGGCCAGCTCTCCTGCTATCTCTCTCAGAATGACCTTCTTGATCCAAATCAGTCAGGTTTCAAGACTAGTCATTCAACTGAGACTGCTCTTCTCTGTGTCACGGAGGCGCTCCGCACTGCTAAAGCTAACTCTCTCTCCTCTGCTCTCATCCTTCTAGACCTATCGGCTGCCTTTGATACTGTGAACCATCAGATCCTCCTCTCCACCCTCTCCGAGTTGGGCATCTCCGGCGCGGCCCACGCTTGGATTGCGTCCTACCTGACAGGTCGCTCCTACCAGGTGGCGTGGCGAGAATCTGTCTCCGCACCACGTGCTCTCACCACTGGTGTCCCCCAGGGCTCTGTTCTAGGCCCTCTCCTATTCTCGCTATACACCAAGTCACTTGGCTCTGTCATATCCTCACATGGTCTCTCCTATCATTGCTATGCAGACGACACACAATTAATCTTCTCCTTTCCCCCTTCTGATAACCAGGTGGCGAATCGCATCTCTGCATGTCTGGCAGACATATCAGTGTGGATGACGGATCACCACCTCAAGCTGAACCTTGGCAAGACGGAGCTGCTCTTCCTCCCGGGGAAGGACTGCCCGTTCCATGATCTCGCCATCACGGTTGACAACTCCATTGTGTCCTCCTCCCAGAGTGCTAAGAACCTTGGCGTGATCCTGGACAACACCCTGTCGTTCTCAACTAACATCAAGGCGGTGACCCGTTCCTGTAGGTTCATGCTCTACAACATTCGCAGAGTACGACCCTGCCTCACACAGGAAGCGGCGCAGGTCCTAATCCAGGCACTTGTCATCTCCCGTCTGGATTACTGCAACTCGCTGTTGGCTGGGCTCCCTGCCTGTGCCATTAAACCCCTACAACTCATCCAGAACGCCGCAGCCCGTCTGGTGTTCAACCTTCCCAAGTTCTCTCACGTCACCCCGCTCCTCCGCTCTCTCCACTGGCTTCCAGTTGAAGCTCGCATCCGCTACAAGACCATGGTGCTTGCCTACGGAGCTGTGAGGGGAACGGCACCTCCGTACCTTCAGGCTCTGATCAGGCCCTACACCCAAACAAGGGCACTGCGTTCATCCACCTGTGGCCTGCTCGCCTCCCTACCTCTGAGGAAGTACAGTTCCCGCTCAGCCCAGTCAAAACTGTTCGCTGCTCTGGCACCCCAATGGTGGAACAAACTCCCTCACGACGCCAGGTCAGCGGAGTCAATCACCACCTTCCGGAGACACCTGAAACCCCACCTCTTTAAGGAATACCTAGGATAGGATAAAGTAATCCTTCTAACCCCCCCCCCCCCCCCCCCCTTAAAAGATTTAGATGCACTATTGTAAAGTGGTTGTTCCACTGGATATCATAAGGTGAATGCACCAATTTGTAAGTCGCTCTGGATAAGAGCGTCTGCTAAATGACTTAAATGTAATGTAAATGTCTAATGCCACAGGATGTTTTTGTGCTGGTCAAGGGCAGACAGGTCTGGAGTGAACCAAGGACTATATCTATTCCTAGTTCTACATTTTTTGAATGGGGCATGCTTATTTAAGATGGTGAGGAAGGCACTTTTAAAGAATAGCCAGGCATCATCTACTGACGGGATGAGGTCAAATGTTTTTATTGATTGCTACACTAAGAGATGGCACATTTCATGCTAATCTCAGTTACCCAGAAGTAAAATTATCTTGCGAAAGTTTATAATTTCCTGTTTTACTTCTCGGGGGAATGCAGTTAACAATAGTGCAAACGGAAACTCTAGCTCAGCCAAACTCCTCCCTTCCGCTAATTTCACCCGTGTCTATATTGGTAAAAAAAGGCATTTTCGTTTCCATACATTTTTACGATATAGCTAATTTAGAATTTGTGGCTGTGGAATCTAGTGTAAACCGTTTATAATCCGCACACAGTCTTGAAAATCACTGCACCAGTTTAGGCACCGCCTTCGCCCAATTCTGATTTGTCCAAATAATCAATGACAAAACCCCCAAACCAGGAACTGCTGCTACCCATAATCACACAATCAAAAACCGTACAGTATGGCTAAAACTGCTTCTCCAATAGAAATCCCCGATCACACTTGTAGGCGATATCATGGCTACGTTGGCTAGCTAAGATTACGCTTGGACTTCCTGAGCTAACGCTCACAGCGAGTCAAAATAGATTCCCACGTGTCGGACATACGCAATACCAACACAAGCTCTCCTCAGGGATGTGTTTTGTCCCCACTCCTGTACATCATGTACACTAATAGTTGTACTAGTTCCCATCCTGACAGACACCTCGTTAAGTTAGCTGATGACACTGCCTTGATCAGCCGGTTGCATGATGACGAGGAACATCATGGCCCTGGTCCTAGATGACTTTGTAGAGTGGTGTGAGGAATCACACTTGGTCCTCAATACCAACAAGACCAAAGATATGTGCATAGACTTCAGGGATTGTACAACACCTACCTCTGCAACATCTATCAGATATTATAGAGATTGTAGAGGAATACAAATACCTGAGTGTCCTCTTGGACAATAAACTTCAGTGGAGTAATCTACAAAAAGAGCCAACAGAGATGGTACTTTCTCAAAAAGCTGGGATCTTTTAATGTACTGTAGACTGTACTATACTGACTCTGTTTTACAAATCTTTCATTGAGAGTATTTTAACTTGTTCTATTGTTTGTTGGTTTGGCAATGCCACTGTCAGCCAGAGAAATATGCTGAGAAGGATTATCACCACAGCAAGCAAGGTACTTGGAGTCAAACAGTCAGGCCTGGATGATATCTTTAAGGTCAGGGCCCTCCGCAAGGCTCACAAAATAATTTTAAACCCAAGCCACCCCCTGTACCAGGACTTTGAACTACTCCCCTCTGGGCGCAGGTATAGGGCACCTCCCGGCAGGAAAAACAAAACTAGACAATAATTTGTGCCAGGTGTGATATCTCTCCTAAATAGCTCGGGCTAATGTTCCTATCGACTCAGTAAGGCCAGCAGGCTAGCCTTTAAAAATATATATATTTAATTGGTATGTAACTGTTATGAAAGTTGTATTGTCAATTTTGTTTTGTATTTAAATGCCACTTTAAACATGTACATGACACTGCAACAACATTTCCCCATAGGGACAATAAAGTCAGTAAGTAAGCAAGTTATGTGTAGAAACACTCATTTTGTCTAACAGTCGTCTCGCGCTGATCTGCACATAAGCAGTCCGTCAAATCAAAGGCACGAGTCAGTTTGTCACTTTCTAAAGGTTGGAGAAATAACATGTTCAACTGCTTAAGACATTGGCTCAAATCTATATTTTGAGAATATTAACATCTAAGGAAGAATGTTTCACTGTTCCCATTGACTACTCAAACCCAAAACCCTGGTCTGTTTGGACTGTAGCTAGCTAGCTTGTCATCTGAGCTGGTTGTTAGCTTGCAGAACTGATATGTGTATAATTTGAAGGGACACTTAATTTTTTGTGGATAACATTTACATTTACAGATGTGTGATCTCTATTCCTGGGCGGCAGGTAGTGGTTAGAGCGTTGGGCCAGTAACCGAAAGGTTGCTAGATCGAATCCCTGAGCTGACAAGGTAAAAATCTGTCATCCTGAACAAGGCAGTTAACCCACTGTTCCTAGGCTGTCATTGTAAATAAGAATTTGTTCTTAACTGACTTGCCTAGTTAAATAAAGGTAAAATAAAAAAATACATTCCTGACAAGTTGATCAGATTCAGTAGCAGCCTCAGAGGCTGATAAGTCAGGATTCTGCCTTGTAGGCCGTTTACATTTAACATTTTAGTCATTTAGCAGATGCTTTCATCCAGAGCTACTTACAGGAGCAATTAGGTTTACATGCCTTGCTCAAGAGCACTTCAACAGATGTTTCACCTTTATAGGTAAAGCTCCTGGAAGGCAGATTAGCAGTCAGTGCATTATGCATATGATCAAGAGTGGGTGCATTCTATTCCTGGCAGGCTGATCAGATTCAATAGTAGCCTCAGAGGCTGATAAGTCAGGATGTTACTTTATCTGCTGTCTGCAAGGAGCTTACAGCATCCTGATTTATTAGCCTCTGAGGCTGAAATAGAATCTGAGCAACCTGTCAGAAATGGAGCTCACCCCAATGTAAATTTAAATATTTCCCACCAAACATGAAGTGTCCCTTCTAACTATACACATATCAGCTAAGTAAGCTAACAACCAGCATAGATTACAAGATAGCTTGCTAGCTAGCTAGGTAAACTAGCTAATAAGACTACCTAGCGAACTAGCTAGCTCATTAAACTAGGAAGGTTAGCTGCTTTGTTCCTTGCATGCGAATGGATGTGGTCTTTGGTTATCTTATGGCTTAAATCCCCCACAAGCATATTGTCATCAATGCAGCCACAGGGCTCCTTGATAAGGTGGTTATCATGCATCTGAACAAATGAATGGATAATGCGTGGTACTTTTGATTATCTCGACAGAACAACTTTTGTTATGTAGTCATCATGAGATATATAAGTTGTGAACTCGACATAGAAAAATATTTTTATTTATTCATATGTCCTCTCTGGACTTCAGTAATAACGTATACAATCTGCTTTATAAGACCATTACCCACAATCCTATTAATTTACAGAAAGTTAAGGAGGGCAATCATTTTCCTTTCAACTGTGGTCGAGGAAACACTTTCACAGTAATTCACTAATTACTCCAGAAGATCTCTTTAAAGCTGAATTTCACCTCGGCTCTGCCACGGCATATAGTCATTACTATATTAACAACATTACCTTTTTATCATAAACATCACAATTATCCAAACCACAAGCTATAACGCGCACATTTTCATTTCACTGGTAGAATCGGGAAGTTTCGACTACTTGTGTATTAGTGTACTCTTAGTGAACCACAAAGTCCAGCATTCAAAGTGAATACTGATACCGCCCACTAGGCAGAGTGGGTGTGTCAATAAACTTGAATAATGACGTTGTTAACTTCGAACAACCAACACACAGTAATCTCTGAATTTCTAGGCAAGATTTTTTAGAAAGCGTTTGTTTTTCATCATACCCGTATGGTGCCTGGCTGTGCTAATTACAAACAATCACAAAAATGAGTTATCTTTCACCATTCTACCTACCAGACATTCGCTCCGATTCTGCCAGTGGCTTGCGGCTATCAAGAATGATGCGGTGACCAAAGATTATCAGAAAGATTTTCAAACTGAACTGATGGGGTATCCATTTCGACGAGAGCTGAGAAGTGATGAGATAACATACATGTTTTTCCTTCACAACAAAATGGAAGACATTCAATAAGAATGAACCTAATGTTAGCGAGATTGCTAGCCTAGCTGCTTAATTTAGCTAGTTAGCTAATGTCAAAGTTCTGTATTGAACTCTGAAAGACATCAGTGATATGATATAGCTATCTTTTGGTACTGTATATACAGTGCATTCGGAAAGTATTCAGACCACCTGAATTTGTTCACTTTTTGTTATGTTACAGCCTTATTAAAAAATGTATAAAATAAAATAAATCTGAATTAATCTACACACAATACCCCATAATGATAAAGCGAAGACAGGTCTCTGAAATGTATAAAAGATAAAAAACAGAAATACCTTATTTACATAAGTATTCAGACCGTTTGCTATGAGATTCGAAATTGAGCTCAGGTGCATCCTGTTTCCATTGATCATCCTTGAGATGTTTCTACAACTTGATTGGAGTCCATCTGTGGTAAATTGAATTGATTGGACATGATTTGGAAAGACACACATCCTGTCTATATAAGGTCCAACAGTTGACAGTGCATGTCAGAGCAAAAAACAAGCCATGAGATTTTGGCCGCGAAGGTTCACCTTCCATCAGGACAACAACCCTAAGCACACAGCCAACACAACACAGGAGTGGCTTCGGGACAAGTCTCTGCATGTCCTTGAGTGGCCCAGCCAGAGCCTGGACTTGAACCCGATCGAACATCTTTGGAGAGATCTGAAAATAGCTGTGCAGCAACGCTCCCCATCCAATGTGACAGAGCTTAAGAGGATCTGCAGAGAATAATGGGAGAAAATACCAAAATACAGGTGTGCCAAGCTTGTAGCTTCATACCCAAGAAGACTTGAGGCTGTAATGGCTTCCAAAGATGCTTCAACAAGTACTGTGTAAAGGTTCTGACCACTTATGTTAATGTGATTTTTCAGTTATTTATATTTAATACATTTGCAAAAAATTCTAAAGACCTGTTTTTCTTTTGTCTTTATGGGGTATTGTGTGTAGTAGATTGATGAGGGAAAAAAACAATTTAATCCATTTTAGAATAAACCTGCATTGTAATAAAATGTAGAACAAGTCAAGGGGTCTGAAGACTTTCCAAATGCGCAGTAGCTAGCTTTGTTAGCAAACAGAAAAATTATTTGATTTCCCCCCCATTGTGACAAAGTAGTATGTTTGCCAGCAATACACAATATGGGTTTCAGTAGATGAACTGAAGTTAGCTAGCTAGCTAGCTAGCTAGGTGGCTTGCAGGAAAAATAACTTACTTAGCTAGGCACTGTTTTTGTCATCTGTCCTCTCTCTGCTGGCATGAGCTGTAGCTGAACTTCTAAAGTTAGCTAAATCCAACTCTTTGTTTCGATTCCTCTTCTCTATATTCCGGTGGAAACATGTATGGTTGAATGTCACCATGTAGCTAATAGATGCTCTTTCGTCTAATTCGTGTTGATGAGAGTAGTCACTTGAAGCCATTTCTTCTGGTCAGTTCTTTCAGTTTTGCCTTAAGGATTGTTGTTAGTGTCCGCCTCCTTTTCAAAAAATCCCGCTTTGGGGGAGGGACGGATGCCAGAGCATAAAGCACCGCCCAAAACAAGTTGTAGTCTTTCAGAGACTGGAAAAAATGTGTCTGCTTGTATATTTAGCAATGAATCCGCTGATAGGAACATTGCTGAAATATGGGCAATGGCTCTATCAAACAAGGACAATCATATCTACACCCACAAAAACGTACAGTATAGTGCAATCAGTATAACATAGTGTGATCAGTATAACATCTCACTGTCCTGGAAATGCCTCAGACATCATGAAAACAAGCCCAGATTCCCCCAGGGTGAAATTCCCCTTTAGCTGTAACAGAAATGCATGATGCATCACTCAGACCCATCCCTCTCCACTAAAGCAGAGCTAATGCAGGGAACAGGGGCTTGTTTTTATTACCGCGTGTCCGAGTGTTTGGACTATCTCTCGATTTACAAAAGCCACGTTGACAGGCCTCCTCATTGAGCCAAGCCCCACAGATGTCCAAACACCAGCTAATGTAACCGGCAGGACCTCATACAAGTCCCATACGAGGCTCATCGTGACAGCAGAATAGGAAATGGAGGACAGAGTAAAGTCACTCAAATGGAATGGCTGATTAGTTCACACCAGACTGGAAATGGGGAGTTTAATGTAACCCTGCGGTCTGGCAGATATAAACAGACGGGGCCATCTTCAGCCCTGGGTAATCCTAAGAGGCTCATTTGTGTATCTCACACCGCAGAAACAGTTTTGATTAATCGTGTGACCTTTGACCCCAATGACTGATGACAGAGGAAAAACTGCAGACAGCCATTACATCCTGTTTGCGTGTGGGGTGGTCCGCTGTTAATCTTCACATTATCTGATACACTCTAACAGTCTATGCAATATCTCTGGGGGTTACAGTAAACCCCAACACACGCCCAAGACAAGAGGAAAGAGATTTGATCAAATATTATTATTTGATCAAATAAGATACAATTAGTCTTTCGTCAGTCAAACTACGTACAGTACATAGATAATAGAGCATGCATGTATTATTTTTCTATTAAGATCAATTAGAACCTGTGTTCCCTTTGTAAAGTATAAATAACTTTCTATTTTGGAATTATACATCACATTTTTCATTGCATTTCACACTAATTTGCAGCAACAATACACATACATGTATAACGGTATATTTACATTGACTAAAAACACAAGCCAAATATCCCATTTGAGAATCATCTGCAGTGCAGTCATGAAATGTCTACTGCTGTTTGACTACATGATTAGCAGTCTCAATTTGCATGAGTTTTAAACTGTTCATACTGACGTCAGTTTGATTAGGTTAAAATGTATGGACAATATTGCAAAGACCTTGAAAGTAAAAAAAAACATTTTTAAAGAGTTAACTTTTTTAATGTAAAACTTTTGAGTTTTTGTAGATATATCATAAACTGTGGAAAAGTGCATTTACATCTCTGTAGTTATTGAAATTGTAACATTTGCTTTGAAACTTGTTCTCATATGTAGCTGTTTCTTTGATCAGTTCAGAACATTCAAGACCTTGAAAGGAATCGCTCAGTGTAAACAAATGCTCCTCCTGTTCCCAGTGTGTAACAAAAGATTTCCGTGGTCATTGTGGTATTGAATGAAGTTTCAATGCAGTTTATTTTTAATCTAGGTCCATAGCTAATGTGCAGTAATCTAGGCTTTTAATGGACGGGAACAACCATACAATCACCACCTTTTGGACCGGAGCAAAAAGGCTTTGAGAAAATCAATGGGATATTTCACAAATTTCAGAGAGTTCAGTGAGAGACTTATACATATATCATATATCATATATAACAGTAAAGATTAAACACAAGACTATAGGAGAACAAAATCCAGGAAATAAGAAATAGGCTATTTAGTTTGTTGTCAGTGAAGTCATGTGTGCTATGGCTCTGTTGTCTGACATTACCTTTACTTTCAGATCGCGATTCTACTATCCTGCACAAATCACAAACAGGTTATAGCATGGGCAGTTTCTATGTTGCAATATTTACCATAATGTTCATTAGATATACAGTACATGCTGAATAGTTAGAATGTATATAATACTAATATCATTTAAATATTGAGAACATAACAATTGAAATGAAAGCATGACATTACTTTTATCCTCCAAATATACTCTTTATTCTATCATTGGAAAGTTGAGCAAATAGTGACCCATTTGGAACACTAACTCTGCATGTGCCTTAAATTTAAAATCGCTTAAGGATCCGCCCCTTTTTTGAAATTTTCGCCAAAAATGTCATACCCTAATCTAACTGCCTGTAGCTCAGGCCCTGAAGCAAGGATATGCATATTCTTGGTACCATTTGAAAGGAAACTCTTTGAAGTTTGTGGAAATGTGAACGGAATGTAGGAGAATATAACAAAATATATCTGGTAAAAGATAATACGAAGAAAAAACCAACTGTTCTTTTGTAATTTTTTTGTACCATCATCTTTGAAATGCAAGAGAAAGGCCATAATGTATTATTCCAGCCCAGGTGTAATTTATATATTGGCCACTAGATGGCAGCAATGTATGTGCAAAGTTTTAGACTGATCCAATGAACTATTGCATTTCTTTTCAGAATTTGCATCAGGACTGCCCAAATGTGCCTAATTTGTTTATTAATAACTGTTCATGTTAAACATTGTGCACTCTCCTCAAACAATAGCGTGGTATTATTTCACTGTAATAGCTACTGTAAATTGGACAGTGCAGTTAGATTAACAAGGATTTAAGCTTTCTTCCAAAATCAGATATGTCTATTTCCTGGGAAATTTTCATGTTACTTACAACCTCATGCTAATCGCATTAGCCTACGTTAGCTCAACCGTCCCATGGACGGGACACTGATCCCGAAAGAAGTTAAAACATCTCTGTGCTCTGTGGCCAGCAGGACAGAGTCACACAAACAATGGCCATCTCTCCTACATGAAGCCTGTTTGTCAAACTTGCTCTGGAAAAGCTGAGCCTCTCCTGCAGGCTCAATTAGCTATGATTGCCTCGCCTGGTTCACCAACTACTTCTCTGATAGAGTTCAGTGTGTCAAATCAGAGGGCCTGTTGTCTGGACCTCTGGCAGTCTCTATGGGGGTGCCACAGGGTTCAATTCTTGGGCCGACTCTCTTCTCTGTATACATCAATGATGTCGCTCTTGCTGCTGGTGATTCTTTGATCCACCTCTACGCAGACGACACCATTCTGTATACCTCTGACCCTTCTTTGGACACTGTGTTAACTAACCTCCAGACGAGCGTCAATGCCATACAACTCTCCTTCCGTGGCCTCCAACTGCTCTTAAATGCAAGTAAAACTAAATGCATGCTCTTCAACCAATCGCTGCCCGCACCTGCCCGCCCGTCCAGCATCACTACTCTGGACGGTTCTGACTTAGAATATGTGGACAACTACAAATACCTAGGTGTCTGGTTAGACTGTAAACTCTTCTTCCAGACTCACATTAACATCTCCAATCGAAAATTAAATCTAGAATCGGCTTCCTATTTCGCAACAAAGCATCCTTCACTCATGCTGCCAAACATACCCTCGTAAAACTGGCCATCCTACCGATCCTCGACTTCGGCGATGTCATTTACAAAATAGCCTCCAACACTCTACTCAACAAATTGGATGCAGTCTATCACAGTGCCATCCGTTTTGTCACCAAAGCCCCATATACTACCCACCACTGCGACCTGTACCCTCTCGTTGGCTGGCCCTCGCTTCATACTCGTCGCCAAACCCACTGGCTCCAGGTCATCTACAAGTCTCTGCTAGGTATCTCAGCTCTTATCTCAGCTCACTGGTCACCATTTGAGCACCAACCCGTAGCAAGCGCTCCAGCAGGTATATCTCACTGGTCACCCCCAAAGCCAATTCTTCCTTTGGCTGCCTCTCCTTCCAGTTCTCTGCTGCCAATGACTGGAACGAACTGCAAAAATCACTAAAGCTGGAGACTCTTACCTCCCTCACTAGCTTTAAGCACCAGCTGTCTGAGCAGCTCACAGATCACTGCACCTGTACATAGCCCATCTGTAAATAGCCCATCCAACTACCTTCCCCAGTATCTCTTCTTGCACATTCTACCATTCCAGTGTTTTTTGCTATATTGTAATTACTTCGCCACCATGGCCTATTTATTGCCTTACCTCCCTTATCCTACCTCATTTGCACATGCTGTATATAGACTTTTATACTGTATTATTGATTGTATGTTTGTTTATTCCATGTGTAACTCTGTGTTGTTGTATGTGTCGAACTGCTATGCTTTATCTTGGCCAGGTCACAGTTACAAATGAGAACTTGTTCTCAACTAGCCTACCTGGTTAAATGAAGGTGAAATAAAAATAAAATAAAAACTTGGTTTTAGCTTTTTGATTTGTTTGACAGTGGAAAAATATAACAGCATGGAAAAATGAAAATATTACCCGTAATAGTTGCATAACATTTATGAACTATTTTCCTCTCTGAAAAGTTGTGACATGAGCAAATGTTTGGTGCATAAGATGAAATAAAATCAAGAATGCGATATGACACTCTCATTATATACAGTATATTGCAGGTTTAGTTTCTTTAGGGCTTGGTTTGGCTGATTTTGCTTTCATTCTCCGCTGTTGCGTGACATTGACTCCATTTCTTCATTCATTCCTCTTTATGACGTTGGTTTCCACCCCAGTGACTGTTTGTTGAGGGATTGTCCACTGATTTGTTTTAGAACTAAACATTTCAAAATGATGGTTTAAGTTGAGCAAAACCAAAAACAGACGGCTCATCCTGAAATGCAGATATCACAGTAACCTTTGCTCTAGGACACATACACGTGCATGCTTGTACACAAGGAGACCATTTTTTAAAATTGAAACATGGTTACAACATACAAAACCCATTATAAATGTAATATATTATATGCACTCTACATAAAATATACTTACAGTGGGCACCCTTGATAAAGATGAGCAATAATAACTGCATAAAATAAATAATTCAAATCTGAGCTTTATTGTATGCTTTTTGGTAGTTACAGTGCATTCGGGAAGTATTCAGACCCCTTTGTCTTTTTCCACATTTTGTTTTGTTACAGCCTTATTGTAAAATTGATTCAATTGTTTTTTCCACATCAATCTACACACAATACCCCATATTGACAAAGCAAGAACAGGTTTCAGATTTTTTTTTACAAATGTATAAAATACATTTACATTAAAATAAAAAATGTAAAAAAATACGTTTTCAAAAACTCAGTACTTTGTTGAAGCACCTTTGGCAGCGATTACAGCCTTGAATCTTCGTGGGTATGACGCTACAAGCTTGGAACACCTGTATTTGGGGAGTTATTCCCATTCTTCTCTGTAGATCCTCTCAAGCTCTGTCATGTTGGATGGGGAGCGTTGCCGCACAACTATTTTCAGGTCTCTCCAGAGATGGTAGATTTCAGGCTCTGCCTGTGCCACTCAAGGACAACCAGAGACTTGTCCCGAAGCCAATCCTGCATTGTCTTGGCCGTGTGCTTAAGGTCATTGTCATGTTGGAAGGTGAACCTTCGCCCCAGTCTGAGATCCTGAGCGCTCTGGAGCATGTTTTCATCAAGGATCTCTCTTTACTTTGCTCCGATCATCTTTCCCTCGATCCTGACTAGAATCCCAGTCCCTGCCGCTGAAAAACATCCCCACAGCATGATGCTGCCACCATCATGCTTCACCGTAAGGATGGTGCCAGGTTTCTTCCAGACGTGACGCTTGGCTTTCAGGTCAAAGAGTTCAATCTTAGTTTCATCATACCAGAGAATTTTGTTTCTCATGGTCTGAAAGTCTTTAGGGGCCTTTTGGCAAACTCCAAGCGGGCTGTCATGTGCCTTTTAGGCACATAAAGGCCTGATTGTGGAGTGCTGCAGAGATGGTTAACCTTCTGGAAGATTCTACCATCCCCACAGAGTCAGTCTGGAGCTCTGTCAGAGTGACCATCGGGCTCTTGGTCACCTCCCTCACCAAGGCCCCTCTCCCCCGATTGCTCAGTTTGGCTGGGCGGCCAGCTCTAGGAAGAGTCTTGGTGGTTCCAAACTTCTTCCATTTAAGAATGATGGAAGCCTGCGCCTCCCAAGTGGCTCAGCGGTCTATGGCACTGCATCGCAGTGCTAGAGGCGCCACTACAGACCCGGTTTTGATCCCGGGCTGTATCGCATCAGGTCGTGATCGGAAGTCCCATAGGGTGGCGCACAATTGGCCCAGCGTCGACCAGGTTTGGCCGGGGTGGCTTTACTTGGTTCATCACCCTCTAGCGACTCCTTGTGGGGGGCCGAGCGCCTGCAAGCTGACCTCGGGTGTCAGTTGAACGGTGTTTCCTCCAACACATTGGTACGGCTGGCTTCCCGGGTTAAGCAGGTGGGTGTTAAGATGCGTGGTTTGGAGGGTCATGTTTCGGAGGACGCATGACCCGACTTTCACCTCCCGAGCCCATTGGGGAGCGGCAGCGATTACAAAATATCAAAATTGGGGAGAAAAAATGAGTAAAATAAAAATAAAAATCTACAGACAATTCCTTCAATGTCATGGCTTGGTTTTTGCTCTGACACGCACTATCAACTGTGGGACCTTATATAGACAGGTGTGTGCCTTTTCAAATCATGTCCAGTCAAGTTATAGAAACATCTCAAGGATGATCAATGGAAACAGGATGCACCAGAGCTCAATTTCGAGTCTCTTGGCAAAGGGTCTGAATACTTATGTAAATATATATTTTTTATTTAATCAATTTTGGAATAAGGCTGTAACGTAATTTAAAATGTGGAAAAAGTCAAAGGGTCTGAGTACTCTCCGAATGCACTGTACATAAATATATTTTATATTTGTAGAATATTATTTATTGCAGAATCAATTTAGCCACATACTTAACCAAGAACACTAATTCATCACTCTAGCACACTGGCTGGCCTGTAGCGAGACAAACCCTGCAGCACGCCCTCCTAAATTCCTTGAGGCAGTGCAGTGCTACTGTACCCCTAACAAGCCACAGGGATTAAGTGTTGGCATCCTGCTTGTGGCAAAAGTTTACATTGGACACTGCGACAAAAACAGACACAGATACACAGACGCTATGCTGCTATGTTGAGTTAACAGCAGTGGTGAGAGAGAGCGGAAGAGAGCGAGATAGATAGGAGATGATAGAGTAAGGAGATGATAGAGTAAGAGAGAGGCAGAGGAAAGGAGCGGTTGCGTAGGATCGATAAGCCTGCTCACCGTTGGGACTGTGCTAACAGCATCTAGCTCTCAGGTGTCCATAGCTGATGCATTAGTCTGCTGATACGCGCCGGTTTTGGGTTCAAACACACATTTTCTTAATACAACATGATCCCATTTCCCCCTCTCATCAATCATGTAACCCGATTACGCCAGCCCTCTCTGCCTCTGCGTTTCATTTGGTCTGTCAGACCTCTCTCTTTCTCCTGCAACGGAGACTACACTCTGGAGGACAGCCTGCCTCTGAAGTCATTGCGGTCGGGAATGGTTGCAGCTGTATGATCCCTTTTTTTCATAGTTTCGGTGAAATATTGAGCAGGCAGTTGTATTACTGTATGACTCCTTTCAGCCTACGCTCAGCAACATGAACGGTAGACGCGAGCAGGAGAGAGACTGCCTTTCAAAAGATTGACGGAGGGTGAAACTAAATATTCAATAACTAAAATAGGGTACACAAGTATTAAGAGAATGCAGTGCTTTGGGTTCTGCTTGGAAGCTAATTTGTTGAGGGTTGTGTGTGGAGATAAAGCTTGGGTGACCATCATGACCACAGATGGACAGACAGGCTAGTGACATTGTCTACCACTCTGACATGGTTTTGACAGGCTGTGCATGATGTGTGCAGTGGCTGCCTGTGGTTAGTACCAACGGTATACGGCGATATCGCTTGGAGCCCCTCCAAGCATATCTCCCATGAGGTATCTCTCTGTAAACATTCCCCTTTCTGTGTTAACCTCTAATACATTTCTCCACTTCGCCCTCTATGGCTAATTAGCTTAGTGCTCAACATTCAAGCCCACCCCAGCCCACCCTGCCCCACCCATCTCCGCCCCACCCTGCCTCTACCTGCCCTGCTCCGTCCCTCGTTGCCACTCTCCGCCCCGCCCCTCTCTGCCCCACCCCTCTCTGTCCAACAGGTCTCTGTTATTTTTCTACTCTACACATTTTTCCTCAGTTCCAATATGACTCAATATTTCTACTGCTGCTGCAGTGGTGGTGTTCACTGGTCATTTGTCTTCATTTCGCCTGTTGGTTAGTTTGTTTATGAAAGTAAACACAGCAACCTGGGAACATGGAAAAGGCCTGGTCTTCTTGTCTAATTAAATCTCAGTGCAACGCAAGCTAGGTCACAGACAGACAGTACGCTAGTGACTCATCTGAGAGTAGAACACTTGGAACGGGTCCAACTGAGCTGACCTTGAGATACTTACTGCTTGACTGTAGACACAGTGTGTTCTGTGAGTCCAGTGTAGGCCTAATTGGGTCATTGAGTCAGGGGACAGAACTGTCCTCAGTGTGGTGTAGCTAAGTGAGTCAGTGAGTCAGGTAGTCAGGGGACAGGACTGGCCTCAGTGTGGTGTAGCTAAGTGAGTCAGTGAGTCAGGTAGTCAGGGGACAGAACTGTCCTCAGTGTGGTGTAGCTAAGTGAGTCAGTGAGTCAGGTATTCAGGGGACAGGACTGGCCTCAGTGTGGTAAAGTTAATGAGTCAGTGAGTCAGGAGACAGGACTGGCCTCAGTGTGGTATAGCTAAGTGAGTCAGTGAGTCAGGGGACAGGACTGGCCTCAGTGTGGTAAAGTTAATGAGTCAGTGAGTCAGGAGACAGGACTGGCCTCAGTGTGGTATAGCTAAGTGAGTCAGTGAGTCAGGGGACAGGACTGGCCTCAGTGTGGTATAGCTAAATGAGTCAGTGAGTCAGGGGACAGGACTGGCCTCAGTGTGGTATAGCTAAGTGAGTCAGTGAGTCAGGAGACAGGACTGGCCTCAGTGTGGTATAGCTAAGTGAGTCAGTGAGTCAGGGGACAGGACTGGCCTCAGTGTGGTATAGCTAAGTGAGTCAGTGAGTCAGGAGACAGGACTGGCCTCAGTGTGGTATAGCTAAGTGAGTCAGTGAGTCAGGGGACAGGACTGGCCTCAGTGTGGTATAGCTAAGTGAGTCAGTGAGTCAGGGGACAGGACTGGCCTCAGTGTGGTAAAGCTAAATGAGTCAGTGAGTCAGGGGACAGGACTGGCCTCAGTGTGGTATAGCTAAGTGAGTCAGTGAGTCAGGGGACAGGACTGGCCTCAGTGTGGTATAGCTAAGTGAGTCAGTGAGACAGGAGACATGACTGGCCTCAGTGTGGTATAGCTAAGTGAGTCAGTGAGTCAGGAGACAGGACTGGCCTCAGTGTGGTATAGCTAAATGAGTCAGGGGACAGGACTGGCCTCAGTGTGGTATAGCTAAGTGAGTCAGTGAGTCAGGAGACAGGACTAGCCTCAGTGTGGTATAGCTAAGTGAGTCAGTGAGTCAGGAGACAGGACTGGCCTCAGTGTGGTATAGCTAAGTGAGTCAGTGAGTCAGTGAGTCAGGAGACAGGACTGGCCTCAGTGTGGTATAGCTAAATGAGTCAGGGGACAGGACTGGCCTCAGTGTGGTATAGCTAAGTGAGTCAGTGAGTCAGGAGACAGGACTAGCCTCAGTGTGGTATAGCTAAGTGAGTCAGTGAGTCAGGAGACAGGACTGGCCTCAGTGTGGTTTAGCTAAGTGAGTCAGTGAGTCAGTGAGTCAGGAGACAGGACTGGCCTCAGTGTGGTATAGCTAAGTGAGTCAGTGAGTCAGGAGACAGGACTGGCCTCAGTGTGGTATAGCTAAGTGAGTCAGTGAGTCAGTGAGTCAGGAGACAGGACTGGCCTCAGTGTGGTTTAGCTAAGTGAGTCAGTGAGTCATGGGACAGTATTGGACTCAGTGTGGAATAATTAAGGTACCCATGACAACTGTATGCGGGGTATGTCACACGCTTGCCGGTTTGTTCGGCATGGTCTTGCCCAGGTTCCTTATTGCTGGTGTCAGAACATTGGAAGTAGAGAAACAAGAGTCTGGAGGGTGTAGGACCCAGGGGCCAAAGTTACCAGGAACCAGAGACTGGAGGGTGTAGGACCCAGGGGCCAAAGTTACCAGGAACCAGAGTCTGGAGGGTGCAGGACTCAGGGTCCAGAGTTACCAGGAACCAGAGACTGGAGGGTGTAGGATCAAGGGGCCAGAGTAGAACAGGTCAGACTGGGTTTATATGCCTGTCAGCTTGTCACTGATATCCCCGTGGCTTCTGTCACTAACCACACAAACATGCAGCCACACGCACACACACACACACACACACACACACACACACCTTCAAGATCAGTTGGCCCATTTTTCTTTCCATTTCACCCGTATCTCTTTTGATGATTCCGTGATGTAATGTGGTCTTTAACTCATTCCAGTCATTGCATATTCATTATTTGCTCCTCTAACATGGTCTCTAAACCCTCTCTCCACCAGGGATACTACACAGTGCTGATTGTGTGTTAACAGGTTGGATGTATTCAGAGTGCTCTTTTACACACTTTGGAGCAGCACCAAAGGATAGCATTTCCCATGAGAACAGGAGAAAAATGTTGAGTTTATTTTTTTCTTCTTCCCCAGTGTGCTAAAGAATCCTGGCTAACAAAAGCAGAGTTGTGGAAGTATTATGGGTTTACATGATGTTGTGTGGAGGAAGTATTATGGGTTTACATGATGTTGTGTGGAGGAAGTATTATGGGTTTACAGGATGTTGTGTGGAGGAAGTATTATGGGTTTACATGATGTTGTGTGGAGGAAGTATTATGGGTTTACATGATGTTGTAAGGAGGAAGTATTATGGGTTTACATGATGTTGTGTGGAGGAAGTATTATGGGTTTACATGATGTTGTGTGGAGGAAGTATTATGGGTTTACATGATGTTGTGTGGAGGAAGTGTTGTGGGTTTACATGATGTTGTATGGAAGAAGTATTATGGGTTTACATGATGTTGTGTGGAGGAAGTATTATGGGTTTACATGATGTTGTGTGGAGGAAGTATTATGGGTTTACATGATGTTGTGTGGAGGAAGTATTATGGGTTTACATGATGTTGTGTGGAGGAAGTGTTGTGGGTTTACATGATGTTGTATGGAAGAAGTATTATGGGTTTACATGATGTTGTGTGGAGGAAGTGTTGTGGGTTTACATGATGTTGTATGGAAGAAGTATTATGGGTTTACATGATGTTGTGTGGAGGAAGTGTTGTGGGATTACATGATGTTGTGTGGAGGAAGTGTTATGGGTTTACATGATGTTGTGTGGAGGAAGTGTTATGGGTTTACATGATGTTGTGTGGAGGAAGTGTTGTGGGTTTACATGATGTTGTAAGGAGGAAGTGTTGTGGGTTTACATGATGTTGTGTGGAGGAAGTATTATGGGTTTACATGATGTTGTGTGGAGGAAGTGTTGTGGGTTTACATGATGTTGTGTGGAGGAAGTGTTGTGGGTTTACATGATGTTGTGTGGAGGAAGTGTTGTGGGTTTACATGATGTTGTAAGGAGGAAGTGTTGTGGGTTTACATGATGTTGTGTGGAGGAAGTATTATGGGTTTACATGATGTTGTGTGGAGGAAGTATTATGGGTTTACATGATGTTGTGTGGAGGAAGTGTTGTGGTTTACATGATGTTGTGTGGAGGAAGTGTTGTGGGTTTACATGATGTTGTGTGGAGGAAGTGTTGTGGGTTTACATGATGTTGTGTGGAGGAAGTGTTGTGGGTTTACATGATGTTGTGTGGAGGAAGTGTTGTGGGTTTACATGATGTTGTGTGGAGGAAGTATTATGGGTTTACATGATGTTGTGTGGAGGAAGTGTTGTGGTTTACATGATGTTGTGTGGAGGAAGTATTATGGGTTTACATGATGTTGTGTGGAGGAAGTGTTGTGGGTTTACATTATGTTGTGTGGAGGAAGTGTTGTGGGTTAACATTATGTTGTGTGGAGGAAGTATTCTGGATTGACATGATGTTGTGTGTGGAGCAAATTTACAATTTCTTAAAGGGGATATCATGAGCAACGAACGAATGTTATTTCCATGCAACAGCACGCACACACACACACACACACACACAGAGAGAGAGAGAGACACAGACACACTCTCACACACTTGCACACACACACACACACACACAGGATGGTATTTCAATACACAGCCTGGACAGTATGGCATTTTCAGTGAGCTGTCTGTGTTGATTCTTGTCAAAGCCAAGTGGTGTATTCATCCTTCAACTGCCACAATGGGCCTGATACAAGATACTTACCAACACTCACTCACTCACTCACAAACACAAACACATATTTGGCATATATACATGCATGACTTAGGTGTGCAATCGTCCCAATATGTGCAGAATATGAGCCAACACAGGAAAGGGTCCTTTAGAGCTCTCTCCATGTGGCCAGCCTGACTTCACCCAAGTGTGGGAGTCTAGCTTCTAGATGAGCACTAGCTGCTGCCCATTGGCACCCACAGAAGACTATGCCGGCTGCAAGTATTGAATTTAACTGTAGAGTTGATGTCTTTGCAGTAGAGGTCGACCGATTAATCGGAATGGCCTATTAATTAGGGCCGATTTCAAGTTTTCATAACAATCGGTAATCGGCATTTTTGGACACCGATTATGGCCGATTACATTGCACTCCACGAGGAGACTGCATGGCAGGCTGACTACCTGTTATGCGAGTGCAGCAAGGAGCCAAGGTAAGGTGCTAGCTAGCATTAAAAGTATCTTATAAAAAACAATCAATCTTAACATAATCAGTAGTTAACTACAGATGGTTGATGATATTACTAGTTTATCTAGCTTGTCCTGCATGGAATATAATCGATGCGGTGCCTGTTAATTTATCATTGAATCACAGCCTACTTCGCCAAACGGTTATTTAACAAGCGCATTCACGAAAAAAGCACTGTCGTTGCACAAATGTACCTAACCATAAACATCAACGCTTTTCTTAAAATCAATACACAAGTATATATTTTTAAACCTGCATATTTAGTTAATATTGCCTGCTAACATGAATTTCTTTTAACTAGGGGAATTGTGTCACTTCTCTTGGGTTCTGTGCAACAGAGTCAGGCTATATGCAGCAGTTTGGGCCGCCTGATTCGTTGCTAACTGTGTGAAGACCAAATTCGCCAAACGGGGGATGACTTAACAAAAGCGCATTTGTGAAAAAAATCGCAAAATGTTGCACGAATGTACCTAACCATAAACATCAATGCCTTTCTTAAAATCAATACACAGAAGTATATTTTTTTAAACCTGCATATTTAGTTAAAAGAAATCCAGGTTAGCAGGCAATATTAACCAGGTGAAATTGTGTCATTTTTCTTGCGTTCATTGCACGCAGAGTCAGGATATATGCAACAGTTTGGGCCGCCTGGCTCGTTGCGAACTAATTTTCCAGAATTGTACGTAATTATGACATAACATTGAAGGTTGTGCAATGTAACAGGAATATTTAGACTGATGGATGCCACCCGTTAGATAAAATACGGTACGGTTCCGTATTTCACTGAAAGAATAAACGTTTTGTTTTCAAAATTATAGTTTCCGGGTTTGACCATATTAATGACCTAAGGCTCGTATTTCTGTGTGTTATTATGTTATAATTAAGTATATGATTTGATATTTGATAGAGCAGTCTGACTGAGCGGTGGTAGGCAGCAGCAGGCTCGTAAGCATTCATTCAAACAGCACTTTCGTGCGTTTGCCAGCAGCTCTTCGCTGTGCTTCAAGCATTGAGCCATTTATGACTTCAAGCCTATCAACTCCCGAGATTAGGCTGGTGTAACCAATGTGAAATGGCTAGCTAGTTGGGCGGGGTGCGCGCTAATAGCGTTTCAATCGGTGACGTAACTCGCTCTGAGACCTTGAAGTAGTTGTTCCCCTTGCTCTGCAAGGGCCGCGGCTTTTGTGGAGCGATGGGTAACGATGCTTCGAGGGTGGCTGTTGTCGATGTGTTCCTGGTTCGAGCCCAGGTAGGGGCGAGGAGAGGGACGGAAGCTATACTGTTACACTGGCAATACTAAAGTGACTATAAGAACATCCAATAGTCAAAAGTAAATTAAATACAAATGGTATAGAGAGAAATAATCCTATAATTCCTATAATAACTACAACCTAAAACTTCTTACCTGGGAATATTGAAGACTCATGTTAAAAGGAACCACCAGCTTTCATATGTTCTCATGTTCTGAGCAAGGAACTTAAACGTTATCTTTTTTTACATGGCACATATTGCACTTTTACTTTCTTCTCCAACACTTTGTTTTTGCATTATTTAAACCAAATTGAACATGTTTCATTATTTATTTGAGGCATTATATTAAGTTAAAATAAAAGTGTTCATTCAGTATTGTTGTAATTGTCATTATTACAAATAAATAAATAAATAAATAAAATCAGCCGATTAATCGGTATCGGCTTTTTTGGTCCTCCAATAATTGGTTTCGGTATTGGCGTTGAAAAATCATAATCGGGCGACCTCTACTTTGCAGGCCACCATTCACAGTCCTGAATAGGGCCTCTATTGACTCTGGGGATGTAGTTTCCTTACCCCTGCCAATAGATACAGGCCTCACTCCAATACCCCAGACAATCAGATCAATGTGGGTTGTAAGTAGCAACCCCACCCTTCCTCTAAACAGACACAGGGGCACTTGAGCACAAGAGACCCCAACTTGTTAATAACATAGATTTCCATATCAGTGGCTCTCTGGACCAATGGACAAAAAGGGCTGACTGACCAGCTATGACCAGGATGCCAATCAGGGACCTCCACACTGGATGGACCAGGCCCCTAATCAGGGACCTCCACACTGGACGGCAGGTCGGAATGCACTCAAACAGAGGAGTAACATAGGCTGTAATAGCTGTAGCTTCTGTACGTATCAACTACAGTAGCTATAGAAGTGGACTTCTGTATCTGTTTTGACTGTTTCAACTACAGTAGCTATGGCAGTTGACTTTAATTGGAGATTGTGATAGATTTACATATTCTCTGCATTACTTATTTGCTTCTCTGTGAGATACACTTTCCAGTTGTCCACCCATTGCCAATAACATGCAGTCTGACTGTAAAAACTGTAGCCCTGTGGGGTGTTTTTTCTGTTTCACTCACTTTCCTATGAAGACTTCAGAGTATCAGTAGCCTATGCACCTCTCTGTACCATCCTTACTTAACCTCACCAGAAATGCTACTTCTCCCTGAACACACCAGCCCTACCTTAATTTCACTAGAAATGTTCCCTCCAAATCCTGCTGGCTGCTGGTCTACCTCCTTACCCCGACTAGTTAGTGGTCTGGGGTGAATGATTCCCAATAGTTACACTCTATCCTTGCCAACCCTCCATGAAGCACCCTCTCTCCACTACACCCACCCACCCAGCTATATCCTGGCAAAACACACACACACCAACACACACACACACGTTGGGTCGAGCAGCGAATTCCTGAGGCTTATCGAGTTTCCCGTTGCCATGGGGACAGAGCAGGGAGGCAGCTCCATTAATCATTTAGAGCGCTGCTCAGAGTGGAGGTCAGCCTGATTGCGCCGGATAGGGTATCATCCCAGCGCCCCACCAGGGACCTCCTTGATTTGAATTAAAAAAGATTAAGCTGCCCCACCCCCCCTCCTCCACCGACGCTCAGGCATCATCAGCCGCCCCAGACCGTATCATGTGACCATACTCGACGGAGCCACTCTGATTAAGAGATTGGAGCAATGCGTTTATTTTTCAGGGACCCGCTGAAACATTAGACTCGCACAGGTGTCTACGGAAGAGAGGGAGAGAGACAGAGAGGATAGGAGATCTGGATTCTCTCCTTTCCCCTTTCTTTCTTTCTGTCTTTCTTTCTTTCTCTCTTTCTTTCTTTCTTTCTTTCTCTCTTTCTTTCTGCTTTCTTTCTTTCTTTGCTTCTCTCTTTTTCTTTCTCTCTTTTTTCTTTCATTCCTTCTCTTTCTCTCTTTCTCCTTTTCTCTCTCTCTTTCTCCTGTCTTTCTCTCTTTCTTTCCTCTTTCCTTTTCATTGGTAACTTGTTGCTGTGATTTGTGAAACTGGAAACAGTAACTCAGTTTTATCTGTCCTCTGACATTTCCCACTCTTTCAAGCCCATGAAACGGTGCATTTGTTATAAAAACCTTTAGAACTTAACAGGAATACGGTCTTTTACGAGCATGTAGGACAACCAGGTCGGCACGAGGTGAATAGCTGAAGATCCAGCAGAGACACAGATGGACAGCGCGTAGAAAAACTGTCTGACAGCGGCTGGCTAGCGGACTGGGCCAGGGGTGGGATAGTCTAGGGGGTGGGGACAGGATAGCCTGGGGGATGGGATAGTCTGGGGAATGGGATAGTCTGGGTTTTGGGGACGGGATAGTCTGGGGAATGGGATAGTCTGGGGAATGGGATAGTCTGGGGAATGGGATAGTCTGGGGGGTGTGGTCATCCAGACTAGGGGGGGAGTTGGGCAATACTGTAGCTTCCCTGTGCAGTAAAATGACCAAATGTGTTAGCCCATGAGAACAGAAGTGAACCTCCCTTCACCAACCTCCCCACCCATAATGATGGCCGTCTAGGCCCCGAGATATAAGGTGCCTCGGAAACCGAGATACAGAGGACCACAGATCATCATTACTCTGAAATAGAGGTAGGCCGACCACTTCATAGATCACAGTGACTATGAAATAGAGGTATGCTGCACCACTGCACCGGCTCCCAAAGGTGCCTGAAAGATTTACGGTCTCCTCCAGAACTTCAAAAGATCTCCATAACAGGTCCAGACAAATTTATTGTTCCATGGAAGACGGGGGAAAGGACCAGAGCAAAAATGTAAAACCTCCTTTGTCTCAGACAATTAAAATTCTGATGGCGGCTGCCCCTGCCACAGCGTTGACGCAGCAAGCTGTGAATTCCTTTGCTCTAAGCGTTGTCTCTCAGTAATAGTGCTTCAACTACCACTGATGGGTATTGCATCCAGGCCTTGTTGTCTAAAGGGGTTTCAGTGTGTGTGTGTGTGTGTGTGTGCGTGCCTGCGTGCGTGCATACGTCCGTACGTGCGTGTGTGTGTGTGTGTCCCTCATGTCCCAGAGGTCTGTAGTGCACCAACTACAGAGCAGGACGTCTATGAAATAAGCGCTCTGCTGAGATTATATCAGCTTTCCTTGTTAAAATTAATGATCTCGACACCTTGCTCCACAAGGCTTTTGGCCGATACACAGTCTTGTTAATATCCACTTTATATGTGTTCACTATTGCTGGCCACAGCGTTCCTCACTAACCATTGGCCAGTGGGGTAGGCCAGACAGGCCATAGCTGGACTTGCCCTACACCATAGACTGCCAGATGCAGTAGTATAATGTGTGTGCGTGTGTGCGTGCGTGTGTCTGTGTGTCTGTGTCTGTGTGTGTGTGTGTGTGTGTGTTCATACATGTGTGTTCACTTCTGTGTTACCGCATGTGTTCACGTGTGTGTTTGTGTGTCTATGTTCGCTTGTGTGCATTCGCCTATGTGTGTTTTTTGAGTGTGCTTGTGTGCGTGTGTGTTGCTCTAACAGTATCAGTAATCAAATCCTGCTGTTTGGCTTTTAAGAGAAGGGCAGGTTCCCTCCTGGCTGAAGGTACATCAACATCTCACATCTCCTGTTGGTACAGGTCAGAAACATTCTTCTCAGACAGGAAGCTGACACTAACAGCAGGTTCCCTCCTGGCTGAAGGTACATCAACATCTCACATCTCCTGTTGGTACAGGTCAGAAACATTCTTCTCAGACAGGAAGCTGACACTAACAGCAGGTTCCCTCCTGGCTGAAGGTACATCAACATCTCACATCTCCTGTTGGTACAGGTCAGAAACATTCTTCTCAGACAGGAAGCTGACACTAACAGCAGGTTCCCTCCTGGCTGAAGGTACACCAACATCCCACATCTCCTGTTGGTACAGGTCAGAAACATTCTTCTCAGACAGGAAGCTGACACTAACAGCAGGTTTCCTCCTGGCTGAAGGTACATCAACATCCCACATCTCCTGTTGGTACAGGTCAGAAACATTCTTCTCAGACAGGAAGCTGACACTAACAGCAGGTTTCCTCCTGGCTGAAGGTACACCAACATCCCACATCTCCTGTTGGTACAGGTCAGAAACATTCTTCTCAGACAGGAAGCTGACACTAACAGCAGGTTTCCTCCTGGCTGAAGGTACACCAACGTCCCACATCTCCTGTTGGTGCAGCGTCAGACACACTTCTCAGACAGGAAGCTGACACTAACAGCAGGTGGCCTGCCCTTACAGTGGCTTGCGAAAGTATTTAACCCCCTTGGCATTTTTCCTATTTTGTTGCTTTTACAACCTGGAATTAAAATAGATTTTGGGGGGGTTTGTATCATTTGATTTACACAACATGCCTACCACTTTGAAGATGCAAAATATGTTCTATTGTGAAATAAACAAGAAATAAATGAAAACTGAAAACTTGAGTGTGCATAACACACAACTTTGTAGAGCAACCTTTTGCAGCAATTACAGCTGCAAATCTTGGGGTATGTCTCTATAAGCTTGGTACATCAGCCATTGGTTCCAGTTCCAGCTCCTTCAAGTTGGATGGGTTCTGCTGGTGTACGGCAATCTTTAAGTCATACCACAGATTCTCAATTGGATTGAGGTCTGGGCTTCGACTAGGCCATTCCAAGACCGTTAAATGTTTCCCCTTAAACCACTCGACTGTTGCTTTAGCAGTATGCTTAGGGTCATTGTCCTGCTGGAAGGTGAACTTCCATCCCAGTCTCAAATCTCTGGAAGACTGAAACAGGTTTCCCTCAAGAATTTCCCTGTATTTAGCGCCATTGATCATTCCTTCAATTCTGACCAGTTTCCCAGTCCCTGCCGATAAAAAACATCCCCACAGCATGATGAGAGGTGAGAGATGAGAGGTGTTGAGAGGTGTTGGGATTGAGAGGTGTTGGGATAGCGCCAGACATAGCGTTTTCCTTGATGGCCAAAAGCTCAATTTTAGTTTCATCTGAATAGAGTACCTTCTTCCATATGTTTGGGGAGTCTCCCACATGCCCTTTGGCGAACACCAAACGTTTTTGCTTATTTTTTTCTTTAAAAAATAGTGTTTTTCTGGCCACTCTTCCGTACAGCCCAGCTCTGTGGAGTGGTCCTATGGACAGATGCTCCAATCTCCGATGTGGAGCTTTGCTGCTCCTTCAGGGTTATCTTTGGTCTCTTTGTTGCCTCTCTGATTAATGCTCTCCTTGCCTGGTTCCATGCGTTTTGGTGGGTGGCCCACTCTTGGCAGGTTTGTTGTGGTGCCATATTCTTTCCATTTTTTAATAATGGATTTAATGGTGCTCTGTGGGATGTTCAAAGTTTTGGGTATTTGTTTATAACCCAACCCTGATCTGTACTTCTCTACAACTTTGTCCCTGACCTGTTTGGAGAGCTCCTTGGTCTTCATGGTGCCGCTTGCTTGGTGGTCCCCCTTGCTTAGTGGTGTTGCAGACTCTGGGGTCTTTCAGAACAGGTGTATATATACTGAGATCATGTGACAGATCATGTGACACTTAGATTGCACATAGGTGGACTTTATTTAACTAAGTATGTGACTTGTGAAGGTAATTGATTGCACCAGATCTTATGTACAGGCTTCATAGTGAAGGGGGTGAATACATATGCACACACCACTTTTCAGTTTTGGATTTTTTTTTTATTCTTTGAAACAACTTTTTTATTTTTTTCACTTCACCAATTTGGACTATTTTGTGTTTGTCCATTGCATGAAATCCAAATAAAAATCTATTTAAATTACAGATTGTAATGCAACAAAATAGGAAAAACGCCAAGGGGGATGAATACCTTTGCAAGGCACTGTACTTGTTAGTTTTATTTCTTATTCTTACTCATATTTTTTTTTTAACTGCATTGTAATTAGCTGCTCGTAATTAACATTTCACTGTAAGGTCTGCACCTGTTGTATTCGGCGCACGTGACTAATACATTTTGATTTGGAATGTTATCGCTCATCACTTTCAATTCAATCACTGTGAAAGTGGGGAGTTATTGTAGACCATCTAACTGATAAGATATCCCCCACAGCAGGGTAGGGAGTTCACTCACTGTAATGGGGGGACCGCTAACTGATAAGATATCCCCCACAGCAGGGTAGGGAGTTCACTCACTGTAATGGGGGGACCGCTAACTGATAAGATATCCCCCACAGCAGGGTAGGGAGTTCACTCACTGTAATGGGGGGACCGCTAACTGATAAGATATCCCCCACAGCAGGGTAGGGAGTTCACTCACTGTAATGGGGGGACCGCTAACTGATAAGATATCCCCCACAGCAGGGTAGGGAGTTCACTCACTGTGATGGGGGGACCGCTAACTGATAAGATATCCCCCACAGACAGATAGACAGCAGGTCAGAAGACACAGACAGACAGACAGACAGACAGACAGACAGACAGACAGACAGACAGACAGACAGACAGACAGACAGACAGACAGACAGACAGACAGACAGACAGACAGACAGACAGACAGACAGACAGACAGACAGACAGACAGACAGACAGATAGCAGGGCAGGGCAGACAACAAACACTCCAACGGTGAACAAGAGAAGTAGAGAGGGTTGAATATACAGTCAGACAGGTGTAGACATAGCAGATCTAGACAGGTACAGTTCTACTGGATTGAGACCAGCTCCTAAAGGTTTTTAAAACCTGTACCCCAACCAAGTACATAAAACCATTGCCTTCAGCCAGGGCCCTGTCTTGTTCTGCAACGCGACAACTAGGATACAATGATGCAATTACAACCATGTACTGGTGAAGGTTAGACAGTTAGCCTCAGACAGTCTCCAACCAGACCACCGCATAGGAATGACCAGCCCATAGGCTTCATTATACACGCCTGCCTCACAACTCTCTCTAACCTCTGTTCTACCTCTGTTCTAGATATGTTCTACTTCTGTTCTACCTCTGTTCTAGATATGTTCTACCTCTGTTCTACCTCTGTTCTACCTCTGTTTTACCTCTGTTCTAGATATGTTCTAGATATGTTCTACCTCTGTTCTACCTCTTTTCTAGATATGTTCTAGATATGTTCTAGATATGTTCTACCTCTGTTCTACCTTGGTTCTTGTGTTCAGGTCTGACCTGCTATAGCCCAGCTACTACCACAACCGTCAAGCTGGTCGGTAGGGAGCAGACATCCCACATGCATGACCAATTAACCCAAATTACCTCATTTGTGTGTGTGTGTGGTACATGCATGAATCATTTTGTGTGTGTGTGTGTATGTGAATGTGTGTGCGTGTGTGTGTGTATGTGTATGTGAATATGTGTGCGTGTGTGTATGTGTGTATGTGTGCGTCTGTCTGTCTGTCTGTCTGTCTGTCTGTCTGTCTGTCTGTCTGTCTGTCTGTCTGTCTGTCTGTCTGTCTGTCTGTCTGTCTGTCTGTCTGTCTGTCTGTCTGTCTGTCTGTCTGTCTGTCTGTCTGTCTGTCTGTCTGTCTGTCTGTCTGTGTGTGTGTGTGTGTGTGTGTGTGTGTGTGTGTGTGTGTGTGTGTGTGTGTGTGTGTGTGTGTGTGTGTGTGTGTGTCTAGGCTATGTACCTGCATGGGGCCTGTGGTCCAAAGCCACAGGGTCATTCCTTTGCAATTTAGCTTTAATTAAGCACACCGACCAAATCACTGAGGAACAATGAGCCATCTGTCTTTTAAAGGAGCTGCAGTCAGAACCTGAAGCCAGCCGGGAGTCTGTTCGCTCTATCAGTCCAGCCTTTTACTTCCATAGACCGCTGCTGGATAGATTCTGGCCCTATGTCGTTGTTGTTGCACTTGTTCAACTACTGAACTGAGACATGATTCAACAGGCTGTCATCTGAGAGCGAGAGACACAGAGGGAGGGAGAGAGAGAGAGAGAGAGAGAGAGAGAGAGAGAGAGAGAGAGAGAGAGAGAGAGAGAGAGAGAGAGAGAGAGAGAGAGAGAGAGAGAGAGAAAGAATATATATGTATATATATACATATATACATAGAGAGAGAGAGAGAGAGAGAGAGAGAGAGAGAGAGAGAGAGAGAGAGAGAGAGAGAGAGAGAGAGAGAGAGAGAGAGAGAGAGAGAGAGAGAGAGAGAGGTGTATGGAAGTTTGATGTGTCCGAGGCTGCTGCATGTCAGCCCAAGTCCCAGGGGACAGAGAGTGGCTGAGGGACGAGTACGTGGCAGAAAGCTACATCCCTTTCACTATTTATTACGAACGACTATAACGTTTCAGTTCTCTGGTAAAGAGCTTGTGAGCAGGTAGAGAGACAAAAATATCATCAACAACTGATATAACAACAGAAGGCATAAACTTGGGAGGCTGTAAAGTAGCATGGGGTGGCTCAGGGGGCATCATGGCAGACTGGTTATAGAATGGTTTTACAGAAAAGCATTCTGTCCAATTAATAATCCTACACTAGTCTGGTCCTTCACCAGATGATGCACTAGCCTGGTCCATTCACCAGATGATGCACTAGTCTGGTCCATTCACCAGATGATGCACTAGTCTGGTCTGTTCACCAGATGATGCACTAGTCTGATCTGTTCACCAGATGATGCACTAGTCTGGTCTGTTCACCAGATGATGCACTAGTCTGGTCTGTTCACCAGATGATGCACTAGTCTGGTCCATTCACCAGATGATGCACTAGCCTGGTCTGTTCACCAGATGATGCACTAGTCTGGTCTGTTCACCAGATGATGCACTAGTCTGGTCTGTTCACCAGATGATGCACTAGCCTGGTCTGTTCACCAGATGATGCACTAGCCTGGTCTGTTCACCAGATGATGCACTAGTCTGGTCTGTTCACCAGATGATGCACTAGCCTGGTCTGTTCACCAGATGATGCACTAGTCTGGTCTGTTCACCAGATGATGCACTAGCCTGGTCTGTTCACCAGATGATGCACTAGTCTGGTCTGTTCACCAGATGATGCACTAGTCTGGTCTGTTCACCAGATGATGCACTAGTCTGGTGTGTTCACCAGATGATGCACTAGCCTGGTCTGTTCACCAGATGATGCACTAGTCTGGTCCGTTCACCAGATGATGCACTAGTCTGGTCTGTTCACCAGATGATGCACTAGCCTGGTCCGTTCACCAGATGATGCACTAGCCTGGTCTGTTCACCAGATGATGCACTAGTCTGGTCCGTTCACCAGATGATGCACTAGTCTGGTCCGTTCACCAGATGATGCACTAGTCTGGTCCATTGACCAGATGATGCACTAGTCTGGTCCGTTCACCAGATGATGCACTAGTCTGGTCTGTTCACCAGATGATGCACTAGTCTGGTCCGTTCACCAGATGATGCACTAGTCTGGTCCATTGACCAGATGATGCACTAGTCTGGTCCGTTCACCAGATGATGCACTAGTCTGGTCCGTTCACCAGATGATGCACTAGTCTGGTCCATTGACCAGATGATGCACTAGTCTGGTCTGTTCACCAGATGAATTCACACAATACTTTATAATTTTCCTTCCTTTTGTCTTACTCATACCAAGGTGGATATTGATGGAGGATTTTTAGAGTTTCCTTTTATTACAGGAAAGTTTTGTTTTACCTATCAATCGCAAGGATTGTCACAATACCTCAAAGCACTTCCCTTGTGGAGTGTTTTGGAGAAGGTCCTTTGGGCCCTGGTTCAAGACCAGACAGGCGACACCTTGCCTCTCTCTGTCTGTCTGTGTGTTTGAGTCCCTACACTGTTGTCTGAGCATACTGTATTTGTTTGGAATTTATTCAATCTAGTCTATGTGTAGCTAGACATATAACCCCAGATTGCAGATTATTTGCTGTTACTTTTTAGGAAGAAACTGAAATGAAAAGAGCCAGAGACAATAGAAAATATAGACTTACAGTGGTGTGCACTCTAACGCAGGACGAACTTAGAGAAGCCCTGAATTTATCAAATTAACTTGACTGGCCAATAAAAAAAACAGTATCCACCGGCAGGTCGACCGGAGGTCAGGCCCCTCTCCCCTGTAGAGAGGGCCTGATCTGACTCACTGTTTTTGTCCATAACACAAACAGTGAAGTTCATACCTCAACAATGTCAGCTTCCCTCCACACTGCTGTCACTCAGAGCAGGCTGGCCTCACAGCAGAAAAAAAGAGGAGAATAAGAGTATCCCGTGTCCTTTCCTGTTCCACCATTCCTTGTCTTTCTGACCTTGTTTGCTGATCTTCCCGGAGCTTCTCCGTTTCCTCACTCACTGAGCGTCCGGAGCCTCTCTGTTTCCCCTCTCACTGTCTGTCTGTCTCTCTCTCTCTTCCTGTGCCTCTCTCTCCTCCTGTGCCTCTGTAAGATGGCGCCGGAGAAGAAGGCAGACATTTTACGTGTCCCCACATAATGTTGCTGCTACCGTCTCTTATGACAGAAAATAACTTCTGGACATCAGGACTGCGATTACTCACCACGGACTGACAGAATCCTTTTTTCCTTTAACGAGTCTGATGAGGCCGACGCAAACGATATACTGCTTTCTCGGGAACAGGCCCAGATCCCTGTGATTTGCGTGAAGAAGAGGCGTAGAAAAAGGGGCCGGAGGGCGGGCTGCCTTCTGAGAATTCGTAGGCGATCAAATAATGGCTGGCACAATAAAGGCTGGCACAAAGACAGTATTGAATGAGTTGTATTCTGCCATGATCAAACAAGAAAACATTCACCCAGAGGCGGTGCTCCTAGTAGGCGGGGACTTTAATGCATGGAAACTTAAATCCGTTTTACCAAATTTCTATCAGCATGTTAAATGTTCAACCAGAGGAAAAAAAACTCTGGACCACCTTTACTCCACACACAGAGACGCATACAATGCTCTCCCTCAAGTTCCATTTGGCAAATCTGACTATAATTTTGTCCTCCTGATTCCTGCTTACAAGCAATAATTAAAGCAGGAAGCACCAGTGACAAGATCAATTAAAAAACGTGGTCAGATGAAGCAGACGCTTAGCTACAGGACTGTTTTGCTAGCACAGATTGGAAAATGTTCCGGGATTCCTCCGATGGCATTGAGGAGTCCCCCACATCAGTCACTGGCTTTATCAATAAGTGCATAGATGACGTCGTCCCCACAGTGACCGTAAGTACATACCCCAACCAGAAGCCATGGGTTACAGGCAACATCCGCACTGAGCTAAAGACTAGAGCTGCCGCTTTCAAGGAGCAGGACTCTAACCCGGAAGCTTATAAGAAATCCTGATATGCCTTCCGACGAACCATCAAACAGGCAATGCGTCAATACAGGACTAAGGTAGAATCGTACTACACCGGCTCTGATGCTCGTAGGATTTGGCAGGGCTTGCAAACCATTACAGACTACAAAGGGAAGCACAGCCGAGAACTGCCCAGTGACATGAGCCTACCAGATGAGCTAAACTACTTCTATGCTCACTTAGAGGCAAATAACACTGAAACATGCATGAGAGCACCAGCTGTTCTGGAAGACTGTGTAATCACGGTCTCTGCAGCCGATGTGAGTAAAACCTTTCAACAAGTCAACATTCACAAGGCCGCACACAAGCAAGCACCTCAGGAGTAAATGTCAGTTGGCTTTTCATAGCCAATCATTGAGAGTATCTCTACCGCTCCTGATGTCTCTAGAGAGTTGAAAACAGCAGGTCTGGGACAGGTAGCACGTTCGGTGAACAGGCCACAGGCAGAACAGTTGAAACTGGAGCAGCAGCACGGCCAGGTGGACTAGGGACAGCAAGGAGTCATCATGCCAGATAGTCCTGAGGCATGGTCCTAGGGCTCAGGTCCTCCGAGAGAGAGATAGGTAGAAAGAAAGAGAGAAAGATTGAATTAGAGAGAGCATACTTAAATTCACACAGGGACACCGGATAAGACAGGAGAAATACTCCAGATATAACAGACTGACCCTAGCCCCCCGACACATAAACTACTGCAGCATAAATACTGGAGGCTGAGACAGGAGGGGTCAGGAGACACTGTGGCCCCATCCGATGATACCCCAGACAGGGCCAAACAGGCAGGATATAACCCCACCCACTTTTCCAAAGCATAGCCCCCACACCACTAGAGGGATATCTTCAACAACTAACTTACCATCCTGAGACAAGGCCGAGTATAGCCCACAAAGATCTCTCCCACGGCACAACCCAAGGGGGAGGGCGCCAACCCAGACAGGAAGACCACGTCAGTGAATCAACCCACTCAAGTCACGCAGACCACCATAGTGCCTGTGCCCAAGAACACAAAGGTAACCTGCCTAAACGACTACCGACCCGTAGCACTCACATCTGCAGCCATGAAGTGCTTCGAAAGGCTGGTCATGGCTCACGTCAACAACATTATCCCAGAAACCCTAGACCCACTCCAATTTGCATACCACCCCAACAGATCCACAGATGATGCAATCTCTATTGCACTCCACACTGGCCTTTCCCACCTGGACAAAAGGAACACCTATGTGAGAATGCTATTCATTGACTACAGCTCTGCGTTCAACACCATAGAGTCCTCAAAGCTCATCAATAAGCTAAGGACCCTGGGACTAAACACCTCCCTCTGCAACTGGATCCTGGACTTCCTGACGGGCTGCCCCCAGGTGGTAAGGGTAGGGAACAACACCTCCGCCACGCTGATCCTCAACACAGGGGCCTCTCAGGGGTGCGTGCTCAGTCCCCCCCTGTACTCCCTGTTCACTCATGACTGCACGGCCAGGCACGACTCCAAACCATCATTAAGTTTGCCGATGACACAACAGTGGTAGGCCTGATCACCAACAACAATGAGACAGCCTATAGGGAGGAGGTCAGAGACCTGGCCATGTGGTGCCAGGACAACAACCTCTCCCTAAACGTCATCAAGACAAAGGAGATGATTGTGGACTACAGGAAAAAGAGGACCGAGCACGTCCCCATTCTCATCGACCGGGCTGCATTGGAGCAGGTTGAGAGCTTCAAGTTCCTTGGTGTACACATCACCAACAAACTAACAAGGTCAAAGCACACCAAGGCAATCGTGAAGAGGGCACAACAAAATCTATTCCTCCCTCAGGAGACTGAAAAGATTTGGCATGGGTCCTCAAAAGGTTCTACAGCTGCACCATCGAGAGCTTCCTGGCTGGTTGCATAACTGCCTGGTGTGGCAACTGCTCGGCCTCCGATCGCAATACACTACAGAGTGTAGTGTGAATGGCCCAGTACATCACTGGGGCCAAGCTTCCTGCCATCCAGGACCTCTATACCAGCCGGTGTCAGAGGAAGGCCCTAAAAATGTTCAAGGACTCCAGCCACCTTAGTCACAGACTGTTCTCTTTGCTACCGCACGGCAAGCGGTACCGGAGCACCAGTCTAGGTCCAAGATGCTTCTAAACAGCTTCTACCCCAAGCCATAAGTCTCCTGAACACCTAATCAAATGGCTCCCCAGACTATTTGCATTGACCCCCCACCCTTCTTTTACACCGCTGCTGCTCTCTGTTGATATCATCTATGCATAGTCACTTTAATAACTCTACCTACATGTACATATTGCCTCAACTACCCGGTGCCTCCACACATTGACGCTGTACCGGTATGCCGCTGTATATAGTCTCGCTTATGTTATTTTACTGCTGCTCTTTAATTACTTGTTACTTTTATTTCTTATTTTTCTCCATTTTCTTAAACTGCATTTCACTGTAAAGTCTACACCTCTTGTATTCGGCGCATGTGACTAATAAAATGTTATTTGATTTGATTTGATTTAACTTGTTCAGTGTGGCTGCTGGCACGGTTTAGTCTTGGAGATGGCAGGGATGCTCACACTCTCTGGGCCAAGTGCCAGCCTGTCCTCTACACTCATGTTTGACCACAGAGCCACAAGGGAGGGTTTCCTATTCTTCTTGGATCCCTCTTTCAAAAGCTTGTTATTGCTCTGTCTGTTGAAAGATTAACCCTCTTTTCCAACTAGAAGTGCTAGTCCTGGCAAGAAACGACTTCTCCGAACACAGAATATTTCATTTTCGAGGGAAAAAATTGATTGATTGTGAAAACAAACCGGATGGGGCCTTTCATAAGTGCAGTTTGGAGTGTGGCAACAAAAGGGAAAGGTGAGACACAGGTAAAATCATTGGCTCATTAAATTAGCATTGACTCTGGCTTGAATGTCTCTCCATAAAAGCCTTCGCCGACTGAGTCAACATCTTTTAATCCCGCACTGGGCTGGTCAAATTGATTAAATTACCTACAAGATTACATATGAAAAAAGTATTCAAATATGCTGAGATGCACAAGATAAGCTTTCAAAGTTGCCTATCTGTTGATCCACAGAGCGAGCATTTGTGCACGGGAAGTACCACTCATAGACAGTTTTCACTTGGTGGAGCCCGTATAACTGAGTGACACATTTATCCCCTCCCACTAACTAAGGAAATAGCTTGGAAGAGAACTATTACAGGAGATTCACTGAAGATGTACACAGTAGCTTTACTAGCTATTATACAAAAAAGATTGACTCATTCAAATTCAACTACAAGCACCACAACTAATACTTTAATAACAATAATCATGCTTATGATAAACCAACGTCTATCACTTGAATAAATATGATTAAAAAATACAATCATATGAAGGTGCATTCTATGAATGTTTGAACACTGGGGTGGTTTTTCATGGAGCTGAACAGACTAACAGACTGTATATTTATCTAAATGTGTGTTTTATTTATCCATTCACCGTATTTATCTGAATAAACAAAGGAAACAGGTCTGTTTTCAACTAGTATAAAAACAGTCTGGGAAATACAACAAACATTTTCCTTTCATCCTTTAACAGTATAGTCTAAATTGGGTTTACTGTATCTGTTAGCATTTATGAGCCCTTCAAACCTGGTTTGGGCATGGAAACGACACCCTGGATCTTGCAATTACCCTTTCCACTCCAGGTAAACACTAAGTCCTAAAAAAGAAAGGGTCCGTAATGAGATTTTACCAAAACATTAAACTGTAATGTCGCACCAGCTTTTCCACTCCATCAGGGAATATAAAGTTTAAGAGCCTTTTGCTATCAGTGACCCAGAGAGAAAAGGCGCTGGCTGGAGAAGTGGCACTCTAATTACCAATGTGTGAGTGTGCAGTGAGACGCAGAGACGCTGCAACAATGACACCTTGGGATGTAAAGTTACAGCTGAACAGGGACCATAATTTATATCCTCACTATCCGTGCCTCTAAAAGAGAGGTCAGACAGAACTTCAAAGTCGATGTTCAGAATTCAGTGTGTTTTTATGTGAAGGTATGAGTTCTAGATAAGGTCTGGTTTTTATGTGAAGGTGTGTGTTCTAGATGAGGTCTGGTTTTTATGTGAAGGTATGAGTTCTAGATGAGGTCTGGTTTTTATGTGAAGGTGTGTGTTCTAGATGAGCTCTGGTTTTTATGTGAAGGTGTGTGTTCTAGATGAGATCTGGTTTTTATGTGAAGGTGTGTGTTCTAGATGAGGTCTGGTTTTTATGTGAGGGTGTGTGTTCTAGATGAGATCTGGTTTTTATGTGAAGGTGTGTGTTCTAGATGAGGTCTGGTTTTTATGTGAAGGTGTGTGTTCTAGATGAGGTCTGGTTTTTATGTGAAGGTGTATGTTCTAGATGAGGTCTGGTTTTTATGTGAGGGTGTGTGTTCTAGATGAGGTCTGGTTTTTATGTGAGGGTGTGTGTTCTAGATGAGATCTGGTTTTTATGTGAAGGTGTGTGTTCTAGATGAGGTCTGGTTTTTATGTGAAGGTGTGTGTTCTAGATGAGGTCTGGTTTTTATGTGAAGGTGTATGTTCTAGATGAGGTCTGGTTTTTATGTGAGGGTGTGTGTTCTAGATCAGGTCCTTCACAAGACGTCCACAAATAAGCACTCATTAACACAACCACTTGAATTTATTAATGCCGGCTAATTTCTGCCCAGTTTTTGCAGGGCTATGGAGGGAGAGGCTCAATAACTCAACCTCCACTGGAATGTATTTATGCTGGCTAATTTCTGCATAGTTTTTGCAGGGCCAAGGAGGGAGAGGCTCATCCTGGTTATATTGGCCATTAGAAAGCTTGGGTTAAGGCATGGCAGTTTGTTTGGCTAAGTGGGGCAATTTTGGTCTTTAAGTATCTAACGTCACTTCCCCTTGCAGCAGGGCAAATGTTACATGCGCAGCGGCCCCCAACCCACCCCATAAAGCTTGTTGAGAATTGCAATCAAACTTTTTCTCCAAATGATCTCACAAATATTTATTCATTACATCGATTTGTTCATTAGATATTTGCAGGGGCGCAACTTTCACTGGAGACGGGGGGAACATAACACCCCAACATTCTGAAATTGCTTTTTGGTCCCCCCCAGTTTTACCATTGCACTGTGATACAAAAAACACCATCGGTGTGCTTTAGGACCATGCAGCCGCCTCAGAGCGGTCAGTTAGGCTGTTTGGCGGTTTCAGCAGTGGATCACAAAGTACCAAATTGTCATACTTGAGGAAAAGTAAAGATTCCTTAATAGAAAATTACTTTATTAAAAGTGAAAGTCACCCAGTAAAATACTACTTGAGTAAAAGTCTAAAAGAATTTGGTTTAATATATACTTAAGTATCAAAAGGTAATGTAATTGAAAAAATATAGTTAAGTCTCAAAAGTAAAAGTATGAATCATTTCAAACAGCTTATATTAAGAAAACCAGATGGCACCCTTTTCTTGTTTGTTTAATTGACGGATAGCCAGGGGCACACTCCAACACGTAGACATCATTTACAAACTAAGCATTTGTGTGAGTCCACCAGATCAGAGGCCGTAGGGATAACCAGGCAGTAGGGATGACAAATAGTAAAGTAAAAGTAAAAGTTGTCAAAAATATCAACAGTAAAGTAAAGTACAAATACCCCAAGAACTACTTAAATAGTACTTTAAAGTATTTTTTCTTAAGTATTTTCCACGATTGGGTTTCAGTGTGCAGACAGGCTGTGTGAAGGCAAAGCTTCTGAAAGGCTGGCTTATAGGACCGGCATGGGATGGATGAATAGAAGCAGCTGCTGTATGTTCTGTGTTGCGCTTTTTTTCCAGAGTTGTAGACGCAAGCAGAGCAGACACTGGCAACTCTTTATTTGACTGATGTATCTGGCAAGGTAATTGCTGTTTGACTTAACAGAAAACAAGTATTTATTGCAGGTGCTGAGCTAGTAGTGTAACTGACATATAACGTTAGCTAATGTTTTATCCCCTCTCAACTGAAGATCTGTCTGAAGGGAATGAACTAGCTACCTAGCTAGTTGCTAGCTACCACACAGCCAGTTTAGCTCTAGCCTCAGCTATCTGTCAAATAGCAATATCTAACAGCTGTTGGAAATATTTTGTAGCCTTTGTTATGTCCCGTTTCAACAGAAGTAAATTAACTTGGCTAGTTTTCGCCAGTTGATGTACCATTAGAGCTAGCCAAAAGTTAGCTATCATTAGCTTGCAAGCTCACTAACTTTAGCTATTATTTTTGCCTCAATTACACTAGACCTGACTCAAATGATGAAACAAGCGGCCAAACGATTGAAGATCGATATTCTGAAATGTTTTGACAGTGCAATTTGAGTTTTTATTAGAGTCAGTATAGCTATGTAATGTTATTAATCTGTCAGTTTCCCTAGCTACTTCCCTACTTTTCACTGACACGGTATAAACAGCTCTACAGGCTTCACTGTTATGGTGCACAGTCAGTACACAACACTATACTCATCATGTCTTAGCAGGATCAAATGGTGACCGGTGTCCCAGCAGGGTCAGACAGCCAGGGAAGACAAGTACACGGAGCTCAGGTGAATTTTGCTGTATATTATAACAATCAGTGAATGGATACCAATTTCCATCTTGAGTTGATGGGTAGTCTACAGTCTGGAATCAGATGGTGTAAGGGGTCTCAGCAGGGTCATGCAGCCAGGGAAGATCAGTCTGTGACGGAGCAGAGGTGAACTTTGCAGATACAACACTTTATTCTCTCTGTGTAGAAAACACTGGACAAGACAGAAGTTTTAAAGATTGAAACTATTTTAAGGCAGTTGACAAACCTCTAAAGTTGATTTCCAAACTGTATCAAGGGTTGATTGAGGCTTTTCCCGATGACACAAAAATGTGAGGAAGACCTGGGAGACACTATTGATGATGATGAATGGGTACAGATATGTTAGAATGCCCAGTCATGTTCATATCATCTCAGACATAAATGACTGCAGTTTAAGACCATCCATAGAACATACAACATACAGTATATGCCAGTGAAGGATGTCAAGTTATGTATCACTAGATTTGATTTATTATAAGAGTAAGGGTATACTGTGCAAATTTCATAAGGTCTGGATGCCATATATGGAATACTGTACGACAAAAGGAGTCTGTATTGAAAACATGCCCAAGTCAGGGGAGATACCTATTTAGGCGATCCCTACCTGCTGGGCTGCTCAGTCCTGGCACTGGGGGTCTGCCATATTGTTGGTTGTCACTCTGGCCTTAGCCTAACACACCTGAAACCAATAATGAATATTTTATTAAGATCCTAAAGATGAATGGGGTGTGTTGGGTTGTGGTGCTGCAGGGCAGTGGACCCCTAGAGGCAGGACATGGTGATGCAGGTATATTGTGCGCAAGTGAAAAGAGCTCTACAGTACTATTAGGCCTATGATATGAATTACAGTGCCCTCTGTAATTACTGGGACAGTGCAGTATTGTTTCTTATTTTGGCTCTACATTCCAAACGTTTGGATTTGAAATCAAACAATGACTATGAGGTTAAAGTGCGGACTGTGATCTTCAATTTGAGGGTATTTTAATGGTGAACCATTTAGAAATGACAGCACTGTTTGTACATATCCCCCCCAAAAAAAATATTTGTATGTTTATTAAAGTAGTAAAAAAGTGTAGTATTTGATCCTACATTCATAGCACGCAATGATTACATCAAGCGTGTGACTCCACAAACTTGTTGGATGCATTTGCTGTTTGTTTTGGTTGTGTTTCAGATTATTTTGTGCCCAATAGAAATGACTGGTAAATAATGCATTGTGACATTTTGGAGTAACTTGTATTATAAATAAGAATAGCATGTATTTCTAAACACTTCTACATTAATGTGGACGCTTCCATGACTACGGATAATCCTAAATGAATCGTGAATAACGATGAGTGAGAAGACATGCTATCCTCTCTCCATTACAATGACAGTGGAGGTAGGCATTCTTTTGGTGGGGTATGATATTTGTGCTTCTATAACGTTCTCATTCAAGCTGACAGTCTGCACCTTAACCTCATAGTTTGATTTCAAATCCAAAGTTGTCAAGTATAGAGCGATAAGAAGAAAATGGCTTCACTGTCCCAGTAATTACTGAGGGCACTGTATAAGGAGGATGTCCTGTTTCTGAGTGTTAATGTACTGTATATGTGTAGGTGGATGTGTGTTTTTATTCAACTTTTGTTTTCCAAACCTTTCCCTTGAGGCATTAAAAAAAGATGGGAAGGAAATTGTTGGGAAGAGAGTTGAGTTATTGACTAGACTGGTGGGGGTCGGGCTGGCAGGGCGGTCTGGCTGAAATTATATATACAGTAGACGTTGTCTTAAAGAATATCAAAAGTTAAGTCTTCATACTTTAAGTTGTTAATTTTTTAGGCTATTGGTTAAAGGTGCAACACACTATCGATTATAAAATTATCTTTGATCTAGTTTAGTCTTATCAATCACTTAAACAGATTTAATAATGATCTCATACCTAGCTTGATGATTAGGAGTTTTTGATTACTTTTTGTTGTTCTAAATAGAGATGGCTAGAATGGCCAAAGGTCATATTAGATTGTGTAGAAATTCTGGAAATTAGCTTTAAATGCCCAAAACATTCTGAGGGAGGACCCTCAGACCCCCCACCAGGTTATACCCCCCCACTTCTAAAACCAAAGCTGCACCCCTGAATATTTATGTACACGTATCCTTGTGTTTACTTCCTAGATCTGTTTTTAAATGATCTGTTTCAGAGTTACGGTGGTGTGTTCAGATGGAGACACAGTGAGACATGCTCTTCATGTTGCTCCTGCTCTGGTGAAGTGTTATCTCTGGCTGAGGAGGTCATGTAATGAGGTCATACAGATAGCCTGCTGCTGGAAGCCAAGTAACACCATCTAGCAGGGACAGAGATGAACATCACTACAATATCATGTTACTGTTCTACTTCTGATGTTAATAAAGCCACTCTGTTAGTTATCCAATAATTTCAACTAATGAAATACACCCCTTGATTTAGATGAATATGACTTAGATACCTCATTGAGATTAGTACAGCTGTTTTGCATCATCATATCCCCAAAAAACTAAGGAACTGTATCATGTTTTGTTTTGTAAGAGTGGGCTAATGATGCTCTGTTGCTGTCTTGGAAAAGCAGGACTTGGCTAATCATCTTGTAATGCAATTCTCCAGTCACAAATTCACTTGTTGTCACCTATTATCTTATCATAAATCTTCTCAGACTCCCTGGACGTATTGCCAAATCTTACACAAAGGACAACAAGCCACAATTGACCTCAGGATCAGAGACATGTGCAGTCTTGGCTTGGCTGGGACACCTGTCTCTCACCCCCCCCCCCCCCCCCCCCTCCCCCCCTTGCCCTGAGGATGAAGCCAGAACAGCTGCACAGCCACTTGTCTGCAGTGAGTTACAGCAAGGTGCCTGGCTCCAGGCTTTTATTGATAATATTACAGTACTTGATGTAAATATGACTGTGGTGGCTTTCCTCCTCAGCGTGGGTCGAGGCTGGCCTGCAAACCAAAACCGTGACCTGCTCACAGCTCCCCGAGGTGGAGCACACAGCACCGGCTGCCGCTTGCAGGAAGCCATAAGTGAAGTTGGCCATAATAAATATTCCCCCACTTTTTTGACAAAGGTTTTGTACTTTATAGAGTGTTATTTTCTGTTCTTTACCTTATCCCCAACATCCTCCCCCCCTCCTCCTCCCAGCCATAGCTTCACACAGAGCCGTTAACACATTCTTCCTCAGATTTCTCGGGGCAACAGGCCTCGTTACTACTAGAGAGTTGAAAGGTCATTGGTTATCTATACTGTTGGTTGGTACAGTATATTGTACACATGCTCTGTTGCACGGGGAGGCTCAGTCTTTCTCACACAAGCGTGCACTCACACACACGCACTAATGCACATGTGTGCAAACACCCACAAAGCCTGCCATCTTGTCTCTCCTCCGGTGCCAGCTGCAGACGGTGTGCAGACAGACTGATCTTAGTCCCAGTGATTAGGTCTTTCATGTGCCCTGACCTGAGGGTTTAAAGTCAGTTTTAATGCCTGAGCGTTGACTCCTCTACTGTCCTCGCTACTGGAGCTAAAGAGCCACACACGTGAGTCAGAGTCAGATACCACACCTGTAGTCCACCCACACTCCATTCCTTCACTGAGGGTAGATTTGTGTTCAATACAATTTAAACACTGTGCCTTTCCACCAGCCAAAGCAGGAAGTACATGTGGTTTAAATGAGTCAACTCTTCCGCATCTCCTTGGTGATTTAATATTATCTGCTGGATGGAAGCAGGTACTGACAGTAAAGATAACAATATGAAGGGCCCTTATTTCATTATTAGTCTCAGCAGTGCTTATTAAACTCCGTTACTCGATTAGCCATCTGCTAGCTGTGAAGGAGAAGAATGAACAGAGGAGTGGGGATGTTACTGTGCATGCATGGTACTCAGTTGTTTTGCTCTGTTGACGCTATTTATACTCATTAAAAAAATACCCATTATATGGCATACTGTACATACACAAAATCCTCTTATCAATAAATACATTCAATGAAAGCAATGTATGTTTCATTATGTTCATACGTTTAAATACCCAATTATAAATAAATAGGTTTTAGAGAGCTTGGTAATTCACACATGCTTTTTCTAAGTGTCAGTGGAAAGAATGAAGATAGTGTTACCCGTGTAAGCGCCACGTGTTGCCAATGTGGAATGGACACATGTAGCAATTGTCTCTCTGCGCGCATGTGGGTGGCCGAGCTCTGGGCATTACTGCAATTTGTGAGCAATTGACAGTAATCCCTCCTCCCCGTAAAGGCCCATCTTTTCCTCTGCATGTAGACAAGTACGTCTTCACTAGGCCTCATCCTACAGAAACCCTATACTCTCCCACTATATGTATGTACATGCCAATATGCTATACTGTAGACCACAGACATATTGAAATATGTGGCTCTGCTGTAGACAGCTAGAGAATGGTTACAGAAGCAGTTTCGTAACTATTAATCAATCTCATGAAAACGTTAGAAACAGATACACCTTCTACATTTCTGTGCTGTTTGATGTCGTTGCACATTCAGTAGTTGTATGGGGGTTATTTTCATCAAGGAATTCGTCATAGCTCAATATCAGTTTCATTTGGGTCTCATAAAGTGTCCCTATTTTTGAATACTTGATGGCTTCCTGCTGAGATATTCATCTGTTTGCTAAAAACAGGTTTGTCTGGATTTAAATGAGCAATGCTGAATGATGAAAAGCGTCTTTAACAAACCAATAATTCAAATGCTAAGAATTAATTCAGTTTGAAAAAGTTAGCATAGCCTACATATCAGTATAATTAACTTAACTTGAACTAATGTACATTTAATTATCATTTCATACTGCTCATTGACAGTGTTTAAATAACCCAACGTGAAGAATAACAATATAATAACAATATTATTGAAATATCAAATAAGAATATCATAACCACACACCAACAAGGTGACGTTTATCCACATTGAAAGGCAGACTGACCATCAAGCTCACAATCGAACACAGCTTTCCACCTCGATGATGACGGAACGTGATACTGACCTGCAGAAGTGAGAAACATGTTATTACTTTGGAATAAATAAGGTTCAACATCAAAAATGATTCAATTAACAAATCTTACATGTTGACTCAGAACATTTGAACTTTTAGACAAAAGTTGAACTCCATATTGATTAATTCAATAGGTTGTTACAAAGAAGGATCTGTTCCAGGAATGACTTTCTAAATGAGTTGTGTTAAACATGATGTTTTTTGCATGTTAACACTATCAAAATCAGCATAGGAAAGGAGAACTACTATTGACTCTATATGTCATGATTCATATGCCCCATTTCATCACAGTACAGTGGCTTGTGAAAGTATTCACCCCATTTGGCATTTTTCCTATTTTGTTGCCTTACAACCTGGAATTAAAATAGATTTTTGGGGGTTTGCATCATTTGATTTATACAACATGCCTACCACTTTGAAGATGCTAAATACTGTTTCATGTGAAGCAAACAAGAAATAAGACCAAAAAAAAACAGAAAACTTGAGCGTGCATAACTATTCACCCCCCAAAGTCAATACTTTGTAGAGCCACCTTTTCCAGCAATTACAGCTGCAAGTCTCTTGGGGTATGTCTCTATAAGCTTGGCACATCTAGCCACTGGGATTTTTGCCCATTCTTCAAGGCAAAACTGCTCCAGCTCCTTCAAGTTGGATGGGTTCCGCTGGTGTACAGCAATCTATAAGTCATACCACAGATTCTCAATTGGATTGAGCTTTGACTAGGCCGTTCCAAGACATTTAAATATTTCCCCTTAAACCGCTCGAGTGTTGCTTTAGCAGTATGCTTAGCGTCATTGTCCTGCTGGAAGGTGAACCTCGGTCCCAGTCTCAAATCTCTGGAAGACTGAAACAGGTTTCCGTCAAGAATTTCCCTGTATTTAGCACTATCCATCATTCCTTCAATTCTGATCAGTTTCCAAGTCCCTGTGATGAAAAACATCCCCAACGCGTGATGCTGCCACCACCGTGCTTCACTGTGGGGATGTTGTTCTCTGGGTGATAATAGGTGTTTTGTTTGCGCCAGACATAGCGTTTTCCTTGAAGGCCAAAAAGCTCAATTTTAGTCTCATCTGACCAGAGTACCTTCTTCCATATGTTTGAGGAGTCTCCCACATGCCTTTTGATGAAGACCAAACGTGTTTGCTTATTTTTGTTCTTTAAGCAATGGCTTTTTTCTGGCCACTCTTCCGTAAAGCCCAGCTCTGTGGAGTGTACAGCTTAAAACCTTTTGTCAATAGGGGGAGCAGTTAGCATTTTTTTTTTCTGGGTGTCGCCAAATTAAACTGCCTCGTACTCAATTCTTGCTCGTACAATATGCATATTATTAATTCTATTGGATAGAAAACACTCTCTAGTTTCATAAACCGTTGGAATTATGTCTGTGGGTGACCCAGAACTCTTTCTACAGCGAAATCCATGACAGGTACTGCGAAGGTCTGAGAGCGAAGCTCTGGTCTCAGATCAGTTTTAAAGGTCTGTGTGTATCCTATGGAACGACATGAACTGCACCCGCCTTCCCCTGGATGTCAGTAACCAATGAGAAGTGGAATGGGCTTTATACGTAGCTCTCAGAGGTTATAAAAGTCCAAGGAGTGAGGTGCGCCTTCTTTTCGACGCTGACCATTGCGCAGAGAGGGACCTCAGGATGCCATTTTCAAACGCTCAGTTATCAACGTTAGATGTATCCGTCTGTAATTTAATTCGATATAGGTGTTAGACACATCATAACGAAGCTATTTTAAACCGAGTTATATCAGATTATGCGAGTATATTGCTATGTTTCGGAATTTCCTCAGTATTGCGTCTTGAGGATTTGGACACGTTGGGGCAAAATAGCTATTGTTAGCTATTGTTAGCTGCTATATCAGAAGTTGAATGCAACGTTTTACAACCAAGCAACGATTCTTTTGGACAAAGGACCACTTGGCCAAGATTCTGATGGAAGCTCGTCGAAAAGTAAGAGCTATTTATGATGTTATTCCGTTTTTATGTGGAAAAATGTAAACTCAATAATGGCGACTAGTGACGCCATTATTGCGGCACTAGTCTGGCTGTAACGCACACTGTATGTCTAGTAACGTTAATTTTAAAAATCTAACTCAGCGGTTGCATTAATAACTAATGCATCTTTCATTTCATGTCCAACCTGTATTTTTTTAGTCAAGTTTATGAATAGTTTTCGATAAGATTAGGTGCCTTTCCAAAATGGCGCCGGGCAAATTGCTTGATTTTTTGCCCACTAATCACGTTGTGTAACCACGAATTGTGCGGCTAAATATGCACATTTTCGATCAAACTCTATATGGATTGTGTAATATGATGTTACAGGAGTGTCATCGGAAGAATTCTGAGAAGGTTAGTGAAAAAATTAATATATTTTGGCGATGATAACGATATCGCTCTCTTTGGCTTGAATCAATGGTCGGGTAACGTTTGCATATGTGGTATGCTAATATAACGATTTATTGTGTTTTCGCTGTAAGACACTTTGAAAATCTGAAATATTGTCTGAATTCACAAGATCTGTGTCTATCCATTGCTGTGAGCTGTGTATTTTTAAGAAATGTTTTATGATGAGTAAATTGGTAATACACGTTGCTCTATGTAGTAATTCTAGTCGCTTTGGGGAGATTTGTGATGGTGGCTGCAATTGCAAACTATGATTTATACCTGAAATATGCACATTTTTCTAACAAAACCTATGCTATACAATAAATATGTTATCAGACTGTCATCTGATGAGGTTTTTTCTTGGTTAGTGGCTATCAATATCTTTATTTGGCCGAATTGGTGATAGCACCTGATGGAGTAAGAAACTGATGGAGTTAGAAAAGTGGTGTCTTTTGCTAACGGGGTTAGCTAATAGATTTACATATTTTGTCTTCCCTGTAAAACATTTTAAAAATCTGAAATGGTGGCTTTATTCACAAGATTTGTATCTTTCATTTGGTGTCTTGGACTTGTGATTTAATGATATTTAGATGCTACTATTTAATTGTGACGCTATGCTAGCGATGCTAATCAGTGTGGGGGGGGTGGGGGGTGATCCCGGATCCGGGTTTCTGAGGCGGTAAAAGTTAAAATGGTCCTACGGACAGATACTCCAATCTCCGCTGTGGAGCTTTGCAGCTACTTCAGGGTTATCTTTGGTCTCTTTGTTGCCTCTCTGATTAACGACCTCCATGCCTGGTCTGTGAGTTTTGGTGGGCGGCCATCTCTTGGCAGGTTTGTTGTGGTGCCATATTCTTTCCATTTTGTTATGGACTTAATGGTGCTCAGTGGATGTTCAAAGTTTCTGATATTTGTTTATAACCCAACCCTGATCTGTACTTCTCCACAACGTTGTCCCTGACCTGTTTGGAGCGCTCCTTGGTCTTCATGGTGCCGCTTGCTTGGTGGTGTTGCAGACTCTGGGGCCTTTCTAAACAGGTGTATATATTCTGAGATCATGTGACAGATCATGTGACACTTAGATTGGACAACGGGTGGATTTATTTAACTAATAATGTGACTTCTGAAGGTAATTGCACCAGATCTTATTTACAGGCTTAATAGTGAAGGGGGTGATGTAACGTCCTGACCAGAGTTCTTATGTGTTTTGCTTGTTTAGTGTTGGTCAGGACGTGAGCTGGGTGGGAATTCTATGTTGTGTGTCTAGTTTGTCTGTTTCTGTGTTCAGCCTAATATGGTTCTTAATCAGAGACAGCTGTCAATCGTTGTCCCTGATTGAGAATCATATATAGGTGGCTTGTTTTGTGTTGGGGATTGTGGGTGGTTGTTTCCTGTCTCTGTGTTTGTGTTCTGCACCAGCTAGGACTGTGACGGTATGTTCTTTTGTTATTTTGTATAGTGTATTGTTTTGTTTTGATTAAATTCATTATGGAAAATTACCACGCTGCGTATTGGTCCTCTGATCCTTCTCGCCTCTCCTCGTCTGAGGAGGAGGACGACTTAGACTGCCGTTACAGAACCACCCACCAAACAAGGATCAAGCAGCGTGGCAACGGGCAGCAGCGACAGCAGCAGCGGTACCAGGAGGAATGGTCATGGGAGCAAATATTTAACGGAGAAGGACCCTGGGCTAAGGTTGGAGAATATCGCCGCTCTCGGGAAGAGATGGAGGCAGCTAAAGCCCAGGAGCGGTGGTCTGAGGAGGCAGCACGGAAGCGGAGCTGGAAGCCCGTGAAGAAACCCCAAAAATTTCTTGGGGGGGGGGGGGGGATAAAGGGTAGTGTGGCGAGGGCAGGTAGGAAACCTGCGCCCACTTCCCATGCTTACCGTGGAGAGCAGGAGTACGGGCAGACACCGTGTTATGCGGAAGAGCGCACGGTGTCTCCTGTACGGGTGCATAGCCCGGTGCGGGTTATTCCACCTCCCCGCACTGGGTGGGCTAGAGTGAGCATTGAGCCAAGTGCCATGAAGCCGGCTCTACATATCTGGCCTCCAGTACGTCTCCTCGGGCCGGTGTACATGGCACCAGCCTTACGCATGGTGTCCCCGGTTCGCCAACACAGCCCAGTGCGGGTTATTCCACCTCCCCGCACTGGACGGGCTACGGGGAGCATGCAACCAGGTAAGGTTGGGCAGGCTCAGTGCTCAAGGGAGCCAGTACGCCTGCACGGTCCGGTATATCCGGCGCTACCTTCCCGCCCCAGCCCAGTACCACCAGTGCCTACACCACGCACCAGGCTTCCAGTTCGTCTCCAGAGCCCTGTTCCTCCTCCACGCACTCTCCCTGTGGTGCGTGTCTCCAGCCCAGTACCTCCAGTTCCGGCACCACGCACCAAGCCTCCTGTGCGTCTCCAGAGCCCTGTACGCACTGTTCCTTCTCCCCGCACTCGCCCTGAGGTGCGTGCCCTCAGCCCGGTACCACCAGTGCCGGTACCATGCACCAGGCCTATAGTGCGCATCGAGAGTCCAGTGTGCCCTGTTCCTGCTCCCCGCACTAGCCTTGAGGTGCGTGTCTCCAGTCCGGTACCACCAGTTCCGGCACCACGCACCAGGCCTACTGTGCGCCTCAGCAGGTCAGAGTCGGCCGTCTGCCCAGCACCGTCTGTACTGCCTGCCTGCTCAACGCAGTCTGAGCTGCTTGTCTGCCCAGCGCCATCTGAGTCATCTGTCTGCCCAGCACCGTCTGAGCTGCCTGTCTGCCCAGCGCCGTCGGAGCCATCTGTCTGCCCAGCGCCGTCTGAGCCATCTGTCTGCCCAGCGCCGTCTGAGCCATCTGTCTGCCCAGCGCCGTCTGAGCCATCTGTCTGCCCAGCGCCGTCTGAGCCATCCGTCTGCCCAGCGCCGTCTGAGCCATCCGTCTGCCCAGCGCCGTCTGAGCCATCCGTCTGCCCAGCGCCGTCTGAGCCATCCGTCTGCCACGAGCCATTAGAGCCGTCCGTCAGTCAGGAGCCGCTAGAGCCGTCCGTCAGTCAGGAGCCGCTAGAGCCGTCCGTCAGTCAGGAGCTGCCAGAGCCGCCAGCCAGTCAGGAGCTGCCAGAGCCGCCAGCCAGTCAGGAGCTGCCAGAGCCGCCAGCCAGTCAGGAGCTGCCAGAGCCGCCAGCCAGTCAGGAGCTGCCAGAGCCGCCAGCCAGTCAGGAGCTGCCAGAGCCGCCAGCCAGTCAGGAGCTGCCAGAGCTGCCCTCCAGTCATGAGCTGCCCTCCAGTCATGAGCTGCCCTCCAGTCATGAGCTGCCCTTCAGTCATGAGCTGCCCTACAGTCATGAGCTGCCCTACAGTCATGAGCTGCCCTACAGTCATGAGCTGCCCTACAGTCATGAGCTGCCCTACAGTCATGAGCTGCCTTCCAGTCATGAGCTGCCTTCCAGTCATTTACATTTACATTTTACATTTAAGTCATTTAGCAGACGCTCTTATCCAGAGCGACTTACAAATTGGTGCATTCACCTTATGACATCCAGTGGAACAGCCACTTTACAATAGTGCATCTAAATCTTTTAAGGGGGGGGGGGGGGGGGTCAGAAGGATTGCTTTATCCTATCCTAGGTATTCCTTAAAGAGGTGGGGTTTCAGGTGTCTCCGGAAGGTGGTGATTGACTCCGCTGTCCTGGCGTCGTGAGGGAGTTTGTTCCACCATTGGGGTGCCAGAGCAGCGAACAGTTTTGACTGGGCTGAGCGGGAACTGTACTTCCTCAGTGGTAGGGAGGCGAGCAGGCCAGAGGTGGATGAACGCAGTGCCCTTGTTTGGGTGTAGGGCCTGATCAGAGCCTGAAGGTACTGAGGTGCCGTTCCCCTCACAGCTCCGTAGGCAAGCACCATGGTCTTGTAGCGGATGCGAGCTTCAACTGGAAGCCAGTGGAGAGAGCGGAGGAGCGGGGTGACGTGAGAGAACTTGGGAAGGTTGAACACCAGACGGGCTGCGGCGTTCTGGATGAGTTGTAGGGGTTTAATGGCACAGGCAGGGAGCCCAGCCAACAGCGAGTTGCAGTAATCCAGACGGGAGATGACAAGTGCCTGGATTAGGACCTGCGCCGCTTCCTGTGTGAGGCAGGGTCGTACTCTGCGGATGTTGTAGAGCATGAACCTACAGGAACGGGCCACCGCCTTGATGTTAGTTGAGAACGACAGGGTGTTGTCCAGGATCACGCCAAGGTTCTTAGCGCTCTGGGAGGAGGACACAATGGAGTTGTCAACCGTGATGGCGAGATCATGGAACGGGCAGTCCTTCCCCGGGAGGAAGAGCAGCTCCGTCTTGCCGAGGTTCAGCTTGAGGTGGTGATCCGTCATCCACACTGATATGTCTGCCAGACATGCAGAGATGCGATTCGCCACCTGGTCATCAGAAGGGGGAAAGGAGAAGATTAATTGTGTGTCGTCTGCATAGCAATGATAGGAGAGACCATGTGAGGTTATGACAGAGCCAAGTGACTTGGTGTATAGCGAGAATAGGAGAGGGCCTAGAACAGAGCCCTGGGGGACACCAGTGGTGAGAGCGCGTGGTGAGGAGACAGATTCTCGCCACGCCACCTGGTAGGAGCGACCTGTCAGGTAGGACGCAATCCAAGCGTGGGCCGCGCCGGAGATGCCCAACTCGGAGAGGGTGGAGAGGAGGATCTGATGGTTCACAGTATCGAAGGCAGCCGATAGGTCTAGAAGGATGAGAGCAGAGGAGAGAGAGTTAGCTTTAGCAGTGCGGAGCGCCTCCGTGATACAGAGAAGAGCAGTCTCAGTTGAATGACTAGTCTTGAAACCTGACTGATTTGGATCAAGAAGGTCATTCTGAGAGAGATAGCAGGAGAGCTGGCCAAGGACGGCACGTTCAAGAGTTTTGGAGAGAAAAGAAAGAAGGGATACTGGTCTGTAGTTGTTGACATCGGAGGGATCGAGTGTAGGTTTTTTCAGAAGGGGTGCAACTCTCGCTCTCTTGAAGACGGAAGGGACGTAGCCAGCGGTCAAGGATGAGTTGATGAGCGAGGTGAGGTAAGGGAGAAGGTCTCCGGAAATGGTCTGGAGAAGAGAGGAGGGGATAGGGTCAAGCGGGCAGGTTGTTGGGCGGCCGGCCGTCACAAGACGCGAGATTTCATCTGGAGAGAGAGGGGAGAAAGAGGTCAGAGCACAGGGTAGGGCAGTGTGAGCAGAACCAGCGGTGTCGTTTGACTTAGCAAACGAGGATCGGATGTCGTCGACCTTCTTTTCAAAATGGTTGACGAAGTCATCTGCAGAGAGGGAGGAGGGGGGGGGGAGGGGAGGAGGATTCAGGAGGGAGGAGAAGGTGGCAAAGAGCTTCCTAGGGTTAGAGGCAGATGCTTGGAATTTAGAGTGGTAGAAAGTGGCTTTAGCAGCAGAGACAGAAGAGGAAAATGTAGAGAGGAGGGAGTGAAAGGATGCCAGGTCCGCAGGGAGGCGAGTTTTCCTCCATTTCCGCTCGGCTGCCCGGAGCCCTGTTCTGTGAGCTCGCAATGAGTCGTCGAGCCACGGAGCGGGAGGGGAGGACCGAGCCGGCCTGGAGGATAGGGGACATAGAGAGTCAAAGGATGCAGAAAGGGAGGAGAGGAGGGTTGAGGAGGCAGAATCAGGAGATAGGTTGGAGAAGGTTTGAGCAGAGGGAAGAGATGATAGGATGGAAGAGGAGAGAGTAGCGGGGGAGAGAGAGCGAAGGTTGGGACGGCGCGATACCATCCGAGTAGGGGCAGTGTGGGAAGTGTTGGATGAGAGCGAGAGGGAAAAGGATACAAGGTAGTGGTCGGAGACTTGGAGGGGAGTTGCAATGAGGTTAGTGGAAGAACAGCATCTAGTAAAGATGAGGTCAAGCGTATTGCCTGCCTTGTGAGTAGGGGGGGAAGGTGAGAGGGTGAGGTCAAAAGAGGAGAGGAGTGGAAAGAAGGAGGCAGAGAGGAATGAGTCAAAGGTAGACGTGGGGAGGTTAAAGTCACCCAGAACTGTGAGAGGTGAGCCGTCCTCAGGAAAGGAGCTTATCAAGGCATCAAGCTCATTGATGAACTCTCCGAGGGAACCTGGAGGGCGATAAATGATAAGGATGTTAAGCTTGAAAGGGCTGGTAACTGTGACAGCATGGAATTCAAAGGAGGCGATAGACAGATGGGTAAGGGGAGAAAGAGAGAATGACCACTTGGGAGAGATGAGGATCCCGGTGCCACCACCCCGCTGACCAGAAGCTCTCGGGGTGTGCGAGAACACGTGGGCAGACGAAGAGAGAGCAGTAGGAGTAGCAGTGTTATCTGTGGTGATCCATGTTTCCGTCAGTGCCAAGAAGTCGAGGGACTGGAGGGAAGCATAGGCTGAGATGAACTCTGCCTTGTTGGCCGCAGATCGGCAGTTCCAGAGGCTACCGGAGACCTGGAACTCCACGTGGGTCGTGCGGGCTGGGACCACCAGGTTAGGGTGGCCGCGGCCACGCGGTGTGAAGCGTTTGTATGGTCTGTGCAGAGAGGAGAGAACAGGGATAGACAGACACATAGTTGACAGGCTACAGAAGAGGCTACGCTAATGCAAAGGAGATTGGAATGACAAGTGGACTACACGTCTCGAATGTTCAGAAAGTTAAGCTTACGTTGCAAAAATCTTATTGACTAAAATGATTAAAATTATACAGTACTGCTGAAGTAGGCTGGCTAGCAGTGGCTGCGTTGTTGACTTTGTTTGAAAGTGTAGCTGGCTAGGTAACCTCGATAGCTGGCTAGGTAACCTCGGTAGCTGGCCAGATAATTAGTCTAACTACACAATTGTCCTAGATACAAGGACAGCAAAGACAACTATGTAGCTAGCTAACACTAGCCAGCTAACACTACACTAATCAAATCGTTCCGTTGTAATGTAATAGTTTCTACAGTGCTGCTATTCGGTCGAAGTTGGCTAGCTAGCAGTGTTAGCAGTGTTAGCAGTGTTGACTAGCAGTATTGACTAGGTAGGGGAACGGCAGCGCGGCGGACGAAAATAGCTGGCTAGCTAACCGAAAATTACTCTAGACTCCACAGTTATCTTAGATACAAGGACAGCAAAGACAACTGTGTAGCTAGCTAACACTACACTAATCAAGTCGTTCCGTTGTTCCGTTGAATGTAATAGATTCTACAGTGCTGCTATTCGGTGGCTAGCTGGCTAGCTAGCAGTGTTGATTACGTTGCGTTACGTTAAAAGGACGAAAATAGCTGGCTAGCTAACCTAGAAAATCGCTCTAAACTACACAATTATCTTTGATACAATGAGCTGCCCTACAGTCATGAGCTGCCCTCCAGTCATGAGCTGCCCTACAGTCATGAGCTGCCCTCCAGTCATGAGCTGCCCTCCAGTCATGAGCTGCCCTCCAGTCATGAGCTGCCCTCCAGTCATGAGCTGCCCTCCAGTCATGAGCTGCCACTCAGTCCGGAGCTGCCACTCAGTCCGGAGCTGCCACTCAGTCCGGAGCTGCCACTCAGTCCGGAGCTGCCACTCAGTCCGGAGCTGCCATTCAGTCCGGAGCTGCCATTCAGTCCGGACCTGCCATTCGTCCTGAGCTGCCTCTCTGTCCGGAGTTGCCCCTCTGTCCTGAGCTACCTCTCTGTCCTGAGCTACCTCCTAAATCATGTGGGGGCCTTGGGGAGGATTCTTAGGCCAAGGTCGTGGGCGAGGGTCGCCACTCAAAGGACGCTAAGGAGGGGGACAAAGACAGTGGTGGAGTGGTGTCCTCGTCCACCGCCGGAGCCGCCACCGCGGACAGATGCCCACCCAGACCCTCCCCTTGAGTTTTAGGGGTGCGTTCGGAGTCCGCACCTCAGGGGGGGGGTACTGTAACGTCCTGACCAGAGTTCTTATGTGTTTTGCTTGTTTAGTGTTGGTCAGGACGTGAGCTGGGTGGGAATTCTATGTTGTGTGTCTAGTTCGTCTGTTTCTGTGTTCAGCCTAATATGGTTCTCAATCAGAGACAGCTGTCAATCGTTGTCCCTGATTGAGAATCATATATAGGTGGCTTGTTTTGTGTTGGGGATTGTGGGTGGTTGTTTCCTGTCTCTGTGTTTGTTATGCTGGTGAATGAGGACCCAAAAGCGACGTAATAGAAACAGAGTCTTTATTCCAGTCTTAAACAAACAATGATTCTCCTGGATATTATCAAAGGTAAATCCAAAACAGGAAACTGAAATCCTCTCGTCAGAAGAGAGGAACGACTGGAGACGCGACCACAGACTGCAGGTCGCTTCAGGAAGGCACAGGCCGTAGCTGACATAGACACCTGCTCACACGCAGCATCTGAAGAAGGCAAAAACACGACAGGGCGGAACAAGGACACAGAACAGCAAACATCAAACAATTCTCCGACAAGGACAGAAGCGGAAGACAGAGGGAGAAATAGGGACTCTAATCAGAGGGTAAAATAGGGGACAGGTGTGAAAGAGTAAATGAGGTAGTTAGGAGAATGGGAAACAGCTGGGAGCAGGAACGGAACGATAGAGAGAGAGAGCGAGAGAGGGAGAGAGGGAGGGGGAGAGAGAGGGATAGAAAGAGGGAAAGAACCTAATAAGACCAGCAGAGGGAAGCACAGGGACAAGACATGATGATCAATGACAAAACATGACAGTACCCCCCCACTCACCGAGCGCCTCCTGGCGCACTCGAGGAGGAACCCTGGCGGCAACGGAGGAAATCATCAATCAACGAACGGTCCAGCACGTCCCGAGATGGAACCCAACTCCTCTCCTCAGGACCGTAACCCTCCCAATCCACTAAGTACTGGTGACCACGTCCCCGAGAACGCATGTCCATGATCTTCCGTACCTTGTAAATAGGTGCGCCCTCGACAAGGACGGGGGGGGGGGAGGGAAGACGAACGGGGGCGCGAAGAAAAGGCTTGACACAGGAGACATGGAAGACAGGGTGGACGCGACGAAGATGTCGCGGAAGAAGCAGTCGCACAGCGACAGGATTGACGACCTGAGAGACACGGAACGGACCAATGAACCGCGGAGTCAACTTGCGAGAAGCTGTCGTAAGGGGAAGGTTACGAGTGGAAAGCCACACTCTCTGACCGCGACAATACCTAGGGCTCTTAATCCTACGTTTGTTGGCGGCTCTCACAGTCTGCGCCCTGTAACGGCAAAGTGCAGACCTGACCCTCCTCCAGGTGCGCTCACAACGTTGGACAAAAGCCTGAGCGGAGGGAACGCTGGACTCGGCGAGCTGGGACGAGAACAGAGGAGGCTGGTACCCAAGACTACTCTGAAACGGAGATAGCCCGGTAGCAGACGAAGGAAGCGAGTTGTGAGCGTATTCTGCCCAGGGGAGCTGTTCTGCCCAAGACGCAGGGTTTCGAAAAGAAAGGCTGCGTAAAATGCGACCAATCGACTGATTGGCCCTTTCTGCTTGACCGTTAGACTGGGGATGAAACCCGGAAGAGAGACTGACGGAAGCACCAATCAAACGACAGAACTCCCTCCAAAACTGTGACGTGAATTGCGGGCCTCTGTCTGAAACGGCGTCTAACGGGAGGCCATGAATTCTGAACACATTCTCAATGATGATTTGTGCCGTCTCCTTAGCGGAAGGAAGCTTAGCGAGGGGAATGAAATGTGCCGCCTTAGAGAACCTATCGACAACCGTAAGAATCACAGTCTTCCCCGCAGACGAAGGCAGACCGGTAATAAAGTCTAAGGCGATGTGAGACCATGGTCGAGAAGGAATGGGAAGCGGTCTGAGACGACCGGCAGGAGGAGAGTTACCTGACTTAGTCTGCGCGCAGTCCGAACAAGCAGCCACGAAACGGCGCGTGTCACGCTCCTGAGTAGGCCACCAAAACCGCTGGCGAATAGAAGCAAGCGTACCCCGAACGCCGGGGTGGCCAGCTAACTTGGCAGAGTGAGCCCACTGAAGAACAGCCAGACGAGTAGAGACAGGAACGAACAGAAGGTTACTAGGACAAGCGCGCGGCGACGCAGTGTGAGTGAGTGCTTGCTTTACCTGTCTCTCAATTCCCCAGACAGTCAACCCGACAACACGCCCCTCAGGGAGAATCCCCTCGGGGTCGGTAGAAGCCACAGAAGAACTAAAGAGACGGGATAAGGCATCAGGCTTGGTGTTCTTATTTCCCGGGCGATAAGAAATCACGAACTCGAAACGAGCGAAAAACAACGCCCAACGAGCTTGACGTGCATTAAGTCGTTTGGCAGAACGGATGTACTCAAGGTTCTTATGGTCAGTCCAAACGACAAAAGGGACGGTCGCCCCCTCCAACCACTGTCGCCATTCGCCTAGGGCTAAGCGGATGGCGAGCAGTTCGCGGTTACCCACATCATAGTTGCGTTCCGATGGCGATAGGCGATGAGAAAAATAAGCGCAAGGATGGACCTTATCGTCAGACTGGAAGCGCTGGGACAGAATGGCTCCCACGCCCACCTCTGAAGCGTCAACCTCGACAATAAATTGTTTAGTGACGTCAGGAGTAACAAGGATAGGAGCGGATGTAAAACGCTTCTTGAGGAGATCAAAAGCTCCCTGGGCGGAACCGGACCACTTAAAGCACGTCTTGACAGAAGTCAGAGCTGTGAGAGGAGCAGCCACTTGACCGAAATTACGAATGAAACGCCGATAGAAATTAGCGAAACCGAGAAAGCGCTGCAACTCGACACGTGACTTAGGAACGGGCCAATCGCTGACAGCCTGGACCTTAGCGGGATCCATCTGAATGCCTTCAGCGGAAATAACAGAACCGAGAAATGTGACAGAGGAGACATGAAAGGCGCACTTCTCAGCCTTCACGTAGAGACAATTCTCTAAAAGGCGCTGGAGTACACGTCGAACGTGCTGAACATGAATCTCGAGTGACGGTGAAAAAAATCAGGATATCGTCAAGGTAAACGAAAACAAAGATGTTCAGCATGTCTCTCAGTACATCATTAACTAATGCCTGAAAGACAGCTGGAGCATTAGCGAGACCGAACGGCAGAACCCGGTATTCAAAATGCCCTAACGGAGTGTTAAACGCCGTTTTCCACTCGTCCCCCTCTCTGATGCGCACGAGATGGTAAGCGTTACGAAGGTCCAACTTAGTAAAGAACCTGGCTCCCTGCAGAATCTCGAAGGCTGACGACATAAGGGGAAGCGGATAACGATTCTTAACCGTTATGTCATTCAACCCTCGATAATCCACGCAGGGGCGCAGAGTACCGTCCTTCTTCTTAACAAAAAAAAACCCCGCTCCGGCGGGAGAGGAAGAAGGCACCACGGTACCGGCGTCGAGAGAAACAGACAGATAATCCTCGAGAGCCTTACGTTCGGGAGCCGACAGAGAGTATAGTCTACCCCGAGGAGGAGTGGTCCCCGGAAGGAGATCAATACAACAATCATACGACCGGTGAGGAGGAAGAGAGTTGGCTCTGGACCGACTGAAGACCGTGCGCAGATCATGATATTCCTCCGGCACTCCTGTCAAATCACCAGGTTCCTCCTGAGAAGAGGGGACAGAAGAAACAGGAGGGATAGCAGACATTAAACACTTCACATGACAAGAAACGTTCCAGGATAGGATAGAATTACTAGACCAATTAATAGAAGGATTATGACATACTAGCCAGGGATGACCCAAAACAACAGGTGTAAAAGGTGAACGAAAAATCAAAAAGGAAATGGTCTCACTGTGGTTACCAGATACTGTGAGGGTTAAAGGTAGTGTCTCACATCTGATACTGGGGAGAAGACTACCATCTAAGGCGAACATGGGCGTGGGCTTCCCTAACTGTCTGAGAGGAATGTCATGTTTCCGAGCCCATGCTTCGTCCATAAAACAACCCTCAGCCCCAGAGTCTATCAAGGCACTGCAGGAAGCAGCCGAACCGGTCCAGCGTAGATGGACCGACAAGGTAGTACAGGATCTTGATGGAGAGACCTGAGTAGTAGCGCTCACCAGTAGCCCTCCGCTTACTGATGAGCTCTGGCCTTTTACTGGACATGACATGACAAAATGTCCAGCAGAACCGCAATAGAGGCAAAGGCGGTTGGTGATTCTCCGTTCCCTCTCCTTAGTCGAGATGCGAATACCTCCCAGCTGCATGGGCTCAGTCTCTGAGCCGGTGGGAGGAGATGGTTGAGATGCGGAGAGGGGGAACACCGTTAACGCGAGCTCTCTTCCACGAGCTCGGTGACGAAGATCTACCCGTCGTTCTATGCGGATGGCGAGTGCAATCAAAGAGTCCACGCTGGAAGGAACCTCCCGGGAGAGAATCTCATCCTTAACCTCAGCGTGGAGTCCCTCCAGAAAACGAGCGAGCAACGCCGGCTCGTTCCAGTCACTGGAGGCAGCAAGAGTGCGAAACTCTATAGAGTAATCCGTTATGGAGCGATCACCTTGACATAGGGAAGCCAGGGCCCTGGAAGCCTCCTTCCCAAAAACTGAACGATCAAAAACCCGTATCATCTCCTCTTTAAAGTTCTGATAATCGTTAGAACACTCAGCCCTTGCCTCCCAGATAGCTGTGCCCCACTCCCGAGCCCGACCAGTAAGGAGTGATATGACGTAAGCGATCCGAGCTCTCTCTCTTGAGTATGTGTTGGGCTGGAGAGAGAACACAATATCACACTGGGTGAGAAAGGAGCGACACTCAGTGGGTTGCCCAGAGTAACATGGTGGGTTATTAACCCTAGGTTCCGGAGACTCGGAAGACCAGGAAGTAGCTGGTGGCACGAGACGAAGACTCTGAAACTGTCCTGAGAGGTCGGAGACCTGAGCGGCCAGGGTCTCAACGGCATGACGAGCAGCAGACAATTCCTGCTCGTGTCTGCCGAGCATTGCTCCCTGGAACTCGACGGCAGTGTTGCGAGAATCCGTAGTCGCTGGGTCCATTCTTGGTCGGATTCTTCTGTTATGCTGGTGAATGAGGACCCAAAAGCGACGTAATAGAAACAGAGTCTTTATTCCAGTCTTAAACAAACAATGATTCTCCTGGATATTATCAAAGGTAAATCCAAAACAGGAAACTGAAATCCTCTCGTCAGAAGAGAGGAACGACTGGAGACGCGACCACAGACTGCAGGTCGCTTCAGGAAGGCACAGGCCGTAGCTGACATAGACACCTGCTCACACGCAGCATCTGAAGAAGGCAAAAACACGACAGGGCGGAACAAGGACACAGAACAGCAAACATCAAACAATTCTCCGACAAGGACAGAAGCGGAAGACAGAGGGAGAAATAGGGACTCTAATCAGAGGGTAAAATAGGGGACAGGTGTGAAAGAGTAAATGAGGTAGTTAGGAGAATGGGAAACAGCTGGGAGCAGGAACGGAACGATAGAGAGAGAGAGCGAGAGAGGGAGAGAGGGAGGGGGAGAGAGAGGGATAGAAAGAGGGAAAGAACCTAATAAGACCAGCAGAGGGAAGCACAGGGACAAGACATGATGATCAATGACAAAACATGACAGTGTTTGTGTTCTGCACCAGCTAGGACTGTGACGGTATGTTCTTTTGTTATTTTGTATAGTGTATTGTTTTGTTTTGATTAAATTCATTATGGAAAATTACCACGCTGCGTATTGGTCCTCTGATCCTTCTCGCCTCTCCTCGTCTGAGGAGGAGGACGACTTAGACTGCCGTTACAGGTGAATACATATGCAGACACCACTTTTCCGATTGAATTCTTTTGAATTTTTTGAACAATATTTTTTTTTTCATTTCACTTCACCAATTTGGACTATTTTGTGTTTGTCCATTACATGAAATCCAAATAAAAATCAATTTAAACGACCAGTTGTAATGCAACAAAATAGGAAAAACGCCAAGGGGGTACTTTTGCAAGGCACTGTAAGTCCTCAATACTCTCAAATGGTGTATGGCTGTTGTTGCACACTCAAATTGACTGTAATTGTTAACTTCCTGAATTTTGCAGGCGTTTAATTTGCCAGACTAACAGAATTAAAAAGCAATCATAAAATTCAACTCCTCCATATAAAAAAAGTGTGCATACGTACATTTACAATGCACACATGTTTTGCCTAATTTCTACAACATGTGGTTTCATATTACATTATTAAAGGCACTCCACTGTAAATACTGACATGCTTGATGGACAATCGGAGAGCTTGAGAAGGAACTCATTATGATTATGAAAAAAAAAGACAAAGAGATTTGTTTTGGATGCTAAAAACACACATTAGTCAGACGGAGGGATCCGCCATAGATGGATTGGTGTAAGAAACTCAAAAGTTATAATGTATTGGTTATTCTCATGTATGCTGTTCTGCTATACATGGAGAAAACTAGGAAAGAACTGCTGTTGTCTTGAACTGATGAACTTACTGTACTGGAAGAAGGCGAACATGATTTAATGCTGCACACAAACACATTAAACAGTCCTTCAAAGTACAGTAAAGCATTGCATGTAAAGTTCAGTTGGTTAATGGTCTGCATGACAAAAACATGTAGAGTATGTCCTGCAGTATGTACGTATATGGTGCAGCACCAGTGTAGGCCTACTGACTGTATCATGGAAGTATTTATTGGCCATATGGCTTGTGACACCCCGTGAACTCCTAGTTTCAAGTGAAACCCCAAATCACAGTAAAATTGCAAGGACAGGAATGGATACAAATTCAGCATTAGGCACATAGCTAATTACTGTAGATCAATGTTAATAAAATCTTTCCTGGCATATTTAACCAGGTACGCTAGTTGAGAACAAGTTCTCATTTGCAACTGCGACCTGGCCAAGATAAAGCAAAGCAGGTTTACACATACAACAACATAGAGTTACACATGGAATTAACAAACATACAATCAATAATACAGTAGAAAAATATATATACAGCATGTGCAAATGAGGTAGGATAAGAGAGGCAAGGCAATAAATAGGCCATGGTGGCAAAGTAATTACAATATAGCAATTAAACACTGGAATGGTAGGATGTGCAGAAGATGAATGTGCAAGTTGAGATACTGGGATGCAAAGGAGCAAGATAAAGAAATCAATAAATACAGTATGGGGATGAGATAGATTGGATGGGCTATTTACAGATGAGCTATGTACAGGTGCAGTGAGTGATCTATGAGCTGCTCTGACAGCTGGAACTTAAAGCTAGTGAGGGAGGTAAGAGTCTCCAGCTTCGGAGATTTTTGCAGTTCGTGCATAAGGTGAAAACATTAAGCGATGTTACAGATTGATTTAACCAGAGAGCAACCTGCCTTCTGTAAAGAGATACCCTCCCAGACTGGAACAGGAAGTCAACACCCTCCCAGACTGGAACAGGAAGTCAATACCCTCCCAGACTGGAACAGGAAGTCATATGTGAGAGGAAAGTGCACAACAAGCTGACATCAGATTGTAACAAGCCCTCTGGGGTAGAAACTCTCTGGAGTAGAAGCCCTCTGGAGTAGAAGCCCTCTGGGGTAGAAGCCCTCTGGAGTAGAAGCCCTCTGGGGTAGAAACTCTCTAGAGTAGAAGCCCTCTGGGGTAGAAGCCCTCTGGAGTAGAAGCCCTCTGGGGTAGAAACTCTCTGGAGTAGAAGCCCTCTGGGGTAGAAACTCTCTGGGGTAGAAGCCCTCTGGGGTAGAAGCCCTCTGGGCTAGAAACTCTCTGGGGTAGAAACTCTCTGGGGTAGAAGCCCTCTGGGGTAGAAGCCCTCTGGAGTAGAAGCCCTCTGGGGTAGAAACTCTCTGGGGTAGAAACTCTCTGGGGTAGAAGCCCTCTGGGGTAGAAGCCCTCTGGGGTAGAAACTCTCTGGGGTAGAAACTCTCTGGGGTAGAAGCCCTCTGGGGTAGAAGCCCTCTGGGGTAGAAGCCCTCTGGAGTAGAAGCCCTCTGGGGTAGAAGCCCTCTGGGGTAAAAGCCCTCTTAGCTGACCCTACTACAATACTTGTTAGACGCCCAGGTAAAGTCCTTTTTCTGTCCCGCTCAGCAGGTACACCTATCCATCTTGACCGATACCCATATGGGGAAGAAGAGGATATTATGAAGGCACTGTAAAGAACCCCTTCCTTATCACCCAGTGATTTAATCTATACTGAACACAAATAGAAAAGCAATATGTAAAGTGTTGGCCCCATTTTTCATTAGCTGAAATAAAAGATCCCAGAAATGTTCCATACGCACAAAAAGCTTATCTCTCTCAAATTTTGTACAAAAAATGGTTTACATCCCTGTCAGTGAGCATTTCTCCTTTGCCAAGAATATCCATCCACCTGACAGGTGTGGCATATCAAGAAGCTGATTAAACAGCATGATCATTACACAGGTGCACCTTGTGCTGGGGACAATAAATGTCCACTCTAAAATGTGTAGTTTTGTCACACAACCATGCAACAGATGTCTCAAGTTTTGAGGGTGTGTGCAATTGGCATGCTGACTGCAGGAATGTCCAAAAGAGCTGTTGCCAGAGAATTGAATGGTAATTTCTCTACTACAAGCTGCCTCGTTTTAGAGACTTTGGCAGTACATCCAACTGACCTCACAACCCCAGACCACGTGTAACCACACCAGCCCAGGAACTCTATATCCGGGTTCTTCACCAGCGGGACTGTTTGAGGAGGGGGATGGGGGGGTGCTGATGAGTATTTATTTATTTTTCAGTCCGGGGCCCGCAACGAGGGTGCCCAGTCCGGGGCCCGCAACAAGGGTGCCCAGTCCGGGGCCCGCTACGAGGGTCCCCGCACCAGAGGCGCCACCAAAGTGGGGGGAGCCAGAGGCGGAGGGGGTTCTACGTCCCGCACCAGAGCCGCCATCGTAAAGGAAGCCCACCCGGACCCTCCCCTTTAGAGTCAGGTTTTGTGGCCGGAGTCCGCACCTTTGGGGGGGGGGGTACTGTCACGCCCTGGCCATAGAGAGGCTTTTTTTCTCTATTTTGGTTAGGCCAGGGTGTGACTAGGGTGGGCATTCTAGTTTCTTTATTTCTATGTTTTCTATTTCTTTGTGTTTGGCCGGGTGTGGTTCTCAATCAGAGGCAGCTGTCTATCCTTGTCTCTGATTGAGAACCATACTTAGGTAGCCCTTTTTTCCACCTGTCTTTGTGGGAAGTTAACTTTGTTTGATGGCACATTGCATTAAGCTTCACGGTTTGTTTTGGTATTGTTTATTGTTTTGTTCGGCGTCTTTTTCCCTAATAAAAGAAAATGTATGCTCACAACGCTGCACCTTGGTCCTCTCCTTTCAACAGCCGTGACAATAAAGTCCTTTTGTGGGGAAAAACTAATTATGATGGGCTGGGCCTGGCTCCCCAGTGGGTGGAACTGGCTCCCAAGTGGGTGGGCCTACGCCCTCCCAGGCCCACCCATTGCTGCGCCCCTGCCAAGTTATGTGAAATCCATAGATTAGGGCCTAATGAATTCATTTAAATTGAGTGATTTCCTTGTATGAACTGCACCTCAGTAAAATCTTTGAAATTGATGCATGTTGCATTTATTTTTTTGTTCAGTATAGTCTAGTGCTCATTGAACAATAAAGTCAACTCAGGAGGACAATGGACACATTTCTGTTGCTTGTTGCAATATGCACGAAAATAAGTAGCTGGAGTACAAACAGTGTCTCCTGTTAATTGTTTGGAGAATCTGAACGGATGATGTTTTGGATCAGGGTTAAATAGTTCAACGATCATTCAAAAATAATACTAGAATAACTAAAATAATAATTGAGTCAGTCTTTGAAGTAGGAGGAGTCTGAGTGGGAGCAGTCTGAAGTAGGAGAAGTCTGAGTGAGAGCAGTCTGAGCAGGAGCAGTCTGAGTGAGAGCAGTCTGAAGTAGGAGGAGTCTGAGTGGGAGCAGTCTGAAGTTCAGGAGTCTGAGTGGGAGCAGTCTGAGTGAGAGCAGTCTGAAGTGGGAGCAGTCTGAAGTGGGAGCAGTCTGAGTGAGATCAGTCTGAGTGGGAGCAGTCTGAGTGAGAGCAGTCTGAAGTGGAAGCAGTCTGAGTGGGAGCAGTCTGAAGTGGGAGCAGTCTGAAGTGGGAGCAGTCTGAAGTGGGAGCAGTCTGTAGTGGGAGCAGTCTGAAGTGGGAGCAGTCTGGAGCAGACATTTTCAGTCTAAAAACTGTACATTTGATTGTTTTGTTTTCTTGTAAGGTGGAAATATAAACATTTGTATATTTAACAATATGTCAGGGAATTTAATATGTGTGTCAGGAATCATAATCTATACTGTATATAGTATTAGTCTCACATCTAAAATTACAAGTATGCCATGAAGGGGGTGAGAGGTCAATAGACAAAATAAGATGACAATGAAATCACAATGTTTATTGCCACAAGGAATGACCAAAATAAAATGTAAATTAAGTACGTTTTTTTGTCCATGTAGTTCGCTGATCTGCCTTTGAACTCGATGCATTGGCGTCTGAGAAATTGTTTACAGTGTTGGAGCCTGTTATCATGAGGTTTTATGTGCCCTCTATGGGCCATGCTGGCTCAGTGGTGTCTTCTACAGTATCACCAGAACGTGATTAGCAATAGTTCTACCTGCAGAAAAACTCAATTTGAATAGGCTACAATTTGAATGTACTACTGCTAGGGACTGTCTAATGAATTCCTAATGCTGCACAACAATCAATCTAAATAACAATAATAATGGATGTGTTTCATCTTCCTCTTCATGATCTTTATAATCAGATATGTGTGTAATTCATTGATAGCTGACCCTTTGTTCCTATAGCAAGTTACAGTAGGCCTACCCTAAAAGGTTATTTTTTAATTGTTTATATGTTTCCCCTAATTTGTACTTATTGTTAGTATTACCTTTATAGACTAGCCTAGTCCTTATGATAATCAATGTGGACAATAGTTTGTTTCCTTATCAATCAACTTAACGCATTGTTGTTTTTTGAAGGGTAGGCCGGTCAGCAGGGAAAAATGCAGACCGCGGGTGCTCTCCTCTCTTCAAAGGCCATCTTCCTGGCATAACAGTCACGCACGCGGTTCAGACTGTGGTTGTTTGTGAAAACGGATTTTTAAATGTAATTTACGCAGACGCTGACCTAAAATAATACAAAATAATAATAATATCACACTTTCAGAGGCTCTGGTATAGTCTAAAACATCATTAGACATTTCATTATCCATAACATAGGCTATATTTTGTCCTTGTATGTCACAAGAGTTAAGGGGGCTAAATTTGTTTCCAAAACTGCACACGTCGCCTATCGCCCTGACAAGAGAGAGGTCCATGACATGTCACGTGCAGCCTGGGTCTCCTGGGACAGTAAATGTTGCCAAGCGTGAAGTATCAGGAGCGCTGGAGTAGCACTCCACTTCAAAGTATAGTGCGTGCTAAGCATGTGAGGGGGAAATGCATAATAGACTCAGTGTACTGGTGAAGTAACCGAGCAAGCACTGAAAATAAGCAGGAATCAAATCAAATGATTGATTGAATGAATTAGTCTAAGTAGCGGCCCAGGGCCCACACTCTAGCCCCCGTGGAGAGGCTGAAGAAAGACACTTGTTGCTTCCACTGTTCGCTCACACCTGCCTTGGCCGCACATCTCATCTGGGATCTGAGATTTATGCCCAATACCCAAGAGAAAGTGCATACGTAATTCTGTAAATCAGAGAAAACCTTGCGCTACATATATTCTCATAGTGTCAATAGTTCGATTAGTTTCTTAATGAGAACAGAATAACATGGCGTATTCCTTAGTATAGGTCTAATTTGAAAACAGCTCTAAAAACCAGCTAGACCCGTGTTAGTGATAGCCTATCATCCACTGCGTGAACCTTTTAGGCCAACGCCTATTCTGTCTGTACATTAAGACAAGATCTCATCAGTCCTTCCAGTACTCCTTCCTGTGTAGGCCTATTGGGTAACAAGGTAGATATAAACATTGAATTATTGCCTAGGCCCTCATTCTTATGTCCTTAAACAGTAGAGACACCAATCGCCTGGATTTAATTCGTTCTCTCTGTCTGCCCAACATGACATGTCTGAACGAATGTAACTCATCGACCCACTTCGGGCCTGTCTCGGGGTAGGCCACGGAAAAGCCACGTCCCGCCGCCACCCTGCGCTCCCCAAAAAACATATTGCAATAATCAGTCCAATTAGTGGAGGTCGTGGCAAAGAGCTTTTGGGTTAGCGATGGGAGGTTGTGAAAATAGGGGGTGACTATTAGAAGAAACGCGATCCCCATTCATCAGCATTGTAATAATCACCGCTCAGACCAGCCACGCTTGCCCAGCAAAGCTCTGATCAAACTGATCCGTGGAAACAAGAGGTTTACAAACATTGTCAAGGCGAGACCGGTACCTTGATTTGGCCTGTCACTGCCAGGTTCCTTCGGCCTGCAGCAGAGGCTTTGATCAGCACTTGTGACTGCGCAGTGGCCCAGAGGGCACTTTCCGCCTGCAAGGAATAAACGAATAGGCGCACCTCTAACCGCAAGGAGCACTACACCTGTATAGGGCATTGCATTGCTATTGACAAGGAGTTGGAACAATATAGGCCTATTCTGTAATTGTAAGCCTGATTTATGTGTACGCCAGGTTGGCTCTTAGCGTTTTCTGTTCATGGCAGTTCCTAATAGCTTAAACTCTTTTTTTCACATAGACCTACATAAAGGCCCATCTCAAAACAGAATTTCAAATGAATTTCATTAAATATAATTTTATGCTAGAGCAATGGGTCTAGACCTGTATAGCCCTAACGTTTATGTGGCCTATAGCCAGGTTCGTACATTTTCTCAATAGACAAATATCCTATTCATAAGCATTTATCATACAGGGTGTGGGAAATAGTGGGGCAGACGACTGTTGTCCCGCTCATCCTAAAAGTTATCATAAACGATCTGGGAGCTTTATGCCGGTAGTGGCTGGTCTGTCAAACAATGTTTGAGTGCTCATTTTAAACATGTGTGCTCGTTGCTTTTGTACCATGAAAACGTTTCTTCAACATCTCCTTTAGATATGTCTTGAAGCACTATTTCGTGTCATTGATTGAAATTATACTCAATTGGAAATTATAGCCTATTATGCACTGGTTATTTTTTGTATGTTATTAAACATTTATTAAACATAATTGCATCGTGTGGCCTTCTATTTATATTGAGTACCACAAATATTTTTTTATTAATTACGCATAGATGTATCCTACTATTATTATTAATATTATTATAAGTAGTAGTGGTAGTAGTAGTATTATTAGTATTGGTATTATTATTACATTTCCCTATGTGATAATACATTTGTAAGTGGATGAAGACGAACAAACTACTCAGAGGTGTAAATAACCAATGCTCAGTCTAATATCATTACATTGGGAATTTGTATACCTCTATGAATAACCATTTCAGCAGCCTTGTCCCCTGATGATTAGCATCAGTCAAGCTAATGCCTAAATACCACTTTGAAAACTTTGCTTCAGGCGAATTTATTCAACTCTGTTCCTTCCGCGAGTGAAAACATAACATGGAAACGGATAAGGGTTTTCTTTCAAGATGATTAATCTGGATGATACAAGGGAAATTAGTTAGTGTGTGTTTTCATTCGGCGAAATGTGCCATCATATGATATAAAATACTGAGAAGCATGTTAAAATGAATGATGTAATTTATGGCTACGGTATGGATGCATTTTAACCTACAAGTGCATATGAGACATCCCACGGTCCTTTCACTAAAAACTGGTTTTCTTGCTATTAAGTGGCTTCGTTTACTGGGTCTGATTTAAAACACAGTGTTCTGAATTAAGCTAGAGTTAAACTAAACTACAATATTAAAGAGAAATAGAGACATAGGGCTATAGCCCAAATATTACCATAAATATTGTTGTTGAGCTTTTTGAGCCAGTATAGCCTAATAATTTTGTCTTTCAAATTTGCATTGCGTGCTTTGCCTAATTCAAAGTACTGACCTAATTCAAATATAACCGATGAAAATGAACCTATATTCATGGTTGACAATAATGGCAATATTTCTATATTCAAATGTACTAACATTGAGTATTGACTAGACGAGTAGCCTACACTTTGGCTTGAGATTTGTGGAGACGCTTGGGCTGGCTACACCCTCGCCTGGAAGAGGCAAGGCAACCGAGGTCCATTTTCATTGAAGGCAAAACAACACAGAGCAGAACACGTTTTCATATCTTGCTATTTTTACAACCCTTTCGTTTTTTTACGACAAGCGTTAGGGATTCTATAATTTCACACAAAATATAATTTTACTGAGCTTTCTTGTGGTCTGAGGTGCTTCTTAAGTTAGCAGCAAAATTACAAAGCTCTTCGGATGAAAGCTGAAACAGGTTTTTTGCGCTCTATTTTACAGAAAGCACATAATTCAGACGCTTTTAATATCTGTGGATGGAAAGAGACCTGGCCTAGTGTGATATGATACTGGTGAGCGTAAATTGACCTAATGAAGAGGTCCCCCTGTGATGCAATAGAAATCTATCAGCTGGTGAATTCTCCACTCCACCAGGCAATAGATAATAACATATCCACAACAGGTAGCCTAGGCACTCTTACTCAGAACAATTATTTTTATCGGAGATATAAGACGTCATGAGAAGATCTATATTTATGAACTATTAACATATATTTCTTAAATACTATCTCCAAACAAGAAGTTAATTTGTCTTACCGGTATCAAGCTCAACCTTTCGTTCCCATCAGAAAGCCTTAGAGAGCGCGAGCTGTCCCCTCCCCTCTCTCCCAGACCAGTCTTTGCAGAAAACACCTCTCTCAACCGTTTGTTTTATTATTCAGACACCTTGTGCGTTTGCCCTAATGCAACAGTATTCCACAGTGTACAGTTCCTGGTGGTGTGCCCACAGGATGCCTGCCTGCCTTGGTATTTTGTCATATCCTCATGTGTATTAAATAATGCATGGTTAATTACACCAGATGTTGTCAATGGGCACATGATCTAGCAGGGGTTAAACCACGATTGGAAGGTGAGAAAACTGTCTTCAAATCTGGGAACTTTTCTATGACAATTTTTTTTGGTAGAAATCTAATTAATTCAACTGTCTCCCATTTTTGGAACACGTCAACAGTGGCCCCAGTTTGCCCCAGTTTTTCAACTTGGGGAAATACTGTATCTATAGACTTTTGTCACTGTGTCGAAACAGGTCAAATTATACCACATATTTCGGGTAACAATTTGTGTTGTTCCCCCAGCAATGTGTATTCACGCCTAGCCTGTAGTTTAAGTATGATATCTATATCATGATGTGCCAGATGCGTGGTGTAGGCCTACATAAAATTCCGTATTACAATGTAAACATTAGATGGCACATCATTAATAAGCAGGAATAGTGGAGGCTGTGTATACATTTGCTACGCGCTTTGGCGCCATCCTCCCCAGAAAAAAGGGATCACTGCTTCACAGCTTCGCACTCTTTGGCTGCCTCGAATGTCTGTCAAAAATTGGGAGAAACAAAAAATATTTACAGGAAAAATCTGGCCAATATTTCTATTGGTAGGCGAGCTTGGATAGAAGGGGACAATCAGTCAGTGGGACCAGGTAGCCACCTCAAAGCATATCTGGTTACTTTCGATGACAGCGTAACCATGACAAAATCATTTGGCAAAAACTATTGTCTTTTCCTCGCCATCCACGGGTCAGATAACCAACCAATCACAGTTCACATAATCGCTTTTCTTTCCATCTTAGAATAATATTATTAAATCAAGCGAGCGAGCCTGGTCTTCAGGAGTAGGTAATGTTGAAACGACATAGAAAAGGTGGACAACGACTGTGGAAGGAGTAAACACTGTCTCTCAGTATACTTGGTGGGATTGCTGTGCATGTTGTGTTGCCATTCATGAACGGGACTTTAGTTTTTACATTTCGATTGGATTTTATATTTTGATAGAGCCTACTTTTGGAGAACTTCATGGTTGTTCGTGGACTTACAGTGTAGGTTACTTGCATTAATGTCTTAGCCATAACAGAGGACGTGGAAGTAGAGCAAAAATATACCTGTTTATTAACTAGCAACTATGTCTATGCTTCCAACTTTTGGCTTTACGCAAGAGCAAGTTGCGTGCGTCTGCGAGGTCCTCCAACAGGGTGGAAACATCGAACGACTCGGGCGCTTTTTGTGGTCTTTACCCGCGTGTGAGCACCTCCACAAAAATGAAAGTGTTCTCAAAGCTAAAGCTGTGGTCGCCTTTCACAGAGGAAATTTCAGAGAGCTTTATAAGATCCTTGAGAGCCACCAATTCTCCCCTCACAATCACCCGAAGCTGCAACAGCTTTGGCTCAAAGCACACTATATCGAGGCGGAGAAGCTCCGAGGCCGCCCTCTCGGGGCTGTGGGAAAGTACCGTGTCCGCAGAAAGTTCCCCCTGCCTCGGTCTATCTGGGACGGCGAGGAGACAAGTTACTGTTTCAAAGAGAAGAGCAGGAACGTACTCAGAGAATGGTACACGCATAACCCCTACCCTTCCCCGCGGGAGAAGAGGGAGCTCGCCGAGGGCACAGGGTTGACAACCACACAAGTCAGTAACTGGTTCAAAAACAGACGGCAAAGAGACCGCGCGGCAGAAGCTAAGGAAAGGTACGAGTAAGTAAATGTTTACTTTGTCTTTGTCCTATTGGTACATTTGTTTCAATGTTTATGTGTGCGTAAAAGTCTGGACGTTGGCTTTACCTTGGATTATCTGTTAGGAGAAACCGACTCATACATACTATCCTCTCATTTCATATCAGGGTATTCTAAATGATATAATATTTTATTATAAGCGATCATTAATAATAATTATAAATGTAATAAACACAAGCAAACTAATATCATGCTATTATTTACCATTTAACCTATCCATATGACTAATTGACGCATGCTTAGAAATATGAACACTGGATGAATTTTAAAGAAAACTTAAGGAATCATCCTTAAAGATATAGACCTGAGGACTTGAACATATGTACATTTAGGCCTGGTTTAACTATTTCGCACACCAAAAAAAAGTTCCTTGAATGTCAAGATGTTGATATTCTGTTAGTGGGTGGTAGTTATTTTGCAAATGCTTACTGAGCTGTTTGTACATTTCAAAGTTTCGAAATTATAGGCCTACTGTAAAGAGGACCTTTAATGTCTTTAGTCAGGTGTTCACTCAGAGGGTGTCTTCTTTCACCCGCTGGTGACTAATTCAAGCTGATACCACTGCGTAAATCATGCCTTTCCACTTTAAAACCATGAGTCATTGCGCTGCGACTGTGAATGTATGCCTAATACACTTTTAGCAATAATTAGGTCTGTCATTAACGCCTGCTTGTGTATACACAGTTGAGGTTTGACCTTATGCCTTCATACCCATATAAGCCCAAACTAACCGTATAGACCAGTTTAGATATCATTCAAATGGCTCAACATTTTTTTCCTAACGTTGACTTGATGGAATACGGTAATGACAAATGTGTCTATTCGTCCTCATTATAGGGTACGTGTTGTTTGATCAAATGTGTTTAGAAACGGCAAAATGCAATTCAGAGTGTAATTATATAATTATATAATAACAGTTAAGTTATAAATATAAAATAAATTACCTAGTGTGTGTGTGTGTGTGTGTGTGTGTGTGTGTGTGTGTGTGTGTGTGTGTGTGTGTGTGTGTGTGTGTGTGTGTGTGTGTGTGTGTGTGTGTGTGTGTGTGTCCATTGCATTCACAAATTCCAAAATAAGTGTCATGCGGACTTCACGCGCTTGTGACAAGTGCATATAGTTGCCTATATGTGTCTATTAAAAATGACATAGTCCAGTTTTTATTACAAACAAGATCTGCACAATGAGACTAGATGATGCAAGAAAATCGAACACTGATCCTAGATTCAAATAGGCTTTGACTCGTGAGTTTCACACATTGTTATTTTAATAGCTACATAGGCTGCTACAACTTCTTATACAAAATACAACATAGGCCAATGACAGCGACGACAGAACCTACACTTCTCATTTACCAGTTCATTTATTCTACAGGCCTGAAACGTGTAAATTAAAAACTGCACTAATACTACATTTTTAATCTAACAGCTCAGGATAATTATGATGAGCCTATAGGCCTATGTGTCGTTTGCAAGCGAATGCATTTTTGTAAAGGCTACATGACAATGTGGAATGATGTAGGCTACGTTATACTTTACTATATTATTATCTTTCCTTTCTACAGGGAAAACAACGAAAACTCCAACACCAACAGCCACAACCCATTGACTTCTTCCATGAATGGAAATAAAACACTTTTGGGGAGCTCAGACGACGACAAAACGCCTTCAGGGACTCCGGATCACACTTCGTCGAGCCCGGCAATGCTCCTCGCTTCAAACTCCGGGCTGCAGATGCACGGCCTCGCGCCTCCACCCGGGCCTAGCGCCATCCTCGTGTCCAGCCTTGACTCTGTGCACCATCATCACTCTTTGCACGACACTATACTGAACCCTATGTCGTCCAACCTGGTCGAACTCGGCTCTTAAACATGGGACCCTGTTGGGAAAGACCTTTCTGAGTGCACATGGATGTTTGAGAAAAGCTTCAGGCACTTGAGGCAAAAGGAAAGAACAGAGTCGGAAAAATGTGGCACACGCCGTGAGAGGTGAGATGGTAGGCGTTTAGCTGAACAGGCTGGACTGAAAGGTATTTTACCGGGATGTAATAACATGTCATACTGTTGAAAACAATAACAATAAAATGTCTTAATTCTTGTTACTATTATCGTTATTATTTTAAGGGATACATATCAACAGATGCATAAACTCCAAGTCAGGTATACCACGTGACCTTTCGTTTACACATAGGTTTTCCAAGAGAGCCCCATTCAGTTTGATTTTGTTTTGGGTTATCATCGCTAAGTGTTTTACTATCATGAGAGCCGTATGTTAACGATTACAGACTATTATCTTTTATTATTTGTATTTTTAAATCATTTGGAGAGAGACTGCATGTAAACTGCGATTAATAAAAAAACATAAACAAATCGATCCCACTATAGTTTTATATACCCTTTACAATTAAAACGAAGAAACAGGAGAACTTGTTTAATTTATAATATTTCAGCTTTTTCTTTGAAACATGGCAATGCATTTTTGTCGAGTCTGTTTTTGCATATCACAGTTGTCCATTAAGAAAAATGTCATATGATGGAAACACCACCTGCGACGTTTTGCTAAATGCTTTAGAACTCACATTTAAAACTATTGTTGACCTTAATGTGAACAGGTGCGTGAAGAATAGGAGGAGCCCTTGATTTACGTTGATTAATTATTTCGGAAAGGCAACAGAATGTCTAGCCTGAAAAGAGACATGTGTTATGCCTCTGAGTTATGGTTAGTATATCAAGCAGGCTATACCTATAGCCTATAAACCGGATGCAAAGGCAGCGCAATATGACACCTGGTTGTTTTCTATTTTTCTTGCAATAGGCCAAGACCTGGGTCTATATCATTTCTCGAAATGTAATGTGACCTGAAAAATTGTCAATGTAGCCTACAAAGTATTTGAAAACGTAAAAGCGTATTTGACTATTTAGTCCGTTTTGCTTGCGTTGTTGGGTTCGTGTTTTAAGATCTATGGGTACACAGACAACCCAATTCTGATATTTTTCACACTAATTGGTCTTTTCACCAATCACATCTTTTATTTAACTAGGCAAGCCAATTAAGAACAAATTCCTATTCACAATTACGGCCTATCCCGGGGGACGGTGGGCCAATTGTGCACCGCCCTATAGGATTCCCAATCACGGCCGGATGTGATGCAGCATGGATTCGAACCAGGTACTGCAGTGACGCCTCTGTAGTGAGACGCAATGTCTTAGACCACTGTACCACTCGGAGCTAATCTGATTGTGAAAAATGCCAATTAGTGAGAGAATAAAAAACATAATTGGGCTGCCTGTCTAAACGCAGCCTTAAAGGTTCAGAACCCCGGTGCCCATGCTTGCTACACTTTTACCGAGAAATGTGCTTGATAGGTTAGGCTTAGGCCTAATACGGCTTTTACTGTGGTTGCGTGTGAACCCCCCCCCCTCCAATATAGGCTAATGATGATGAAATCTCTCCTCAAATCAATCATAACTGCAAAACAAGTGCAACACTTTTGCAACATACATGTTGGACATTGTCCATTGTGCCCGTTAACTGCAGACATGGACTGCAATGTGGTCTAGGGCCTACAATGTATTGTTATTTTGTTTGTGCGGTCGTGAGTACAAAGAGAAAAAAAGGGAACACTCCTCTCACGGTTCTGCCCCATATACCATGGCTCTTGGTGCGGTGTAGAGATATGAATTGATGTCATATGTCTATGGAAAACAATGAAAGCATGAACCTGACTGTCAGTCTATGTGGAATTATTTTAAAAACAGGACTGAAAAGTGCAATGACTATTATCAAAAAAGCTGACCGAAATGACGTAGACCATAACGGAGCTTGATGTTCAAGTGATGACACTTAATCTTTCCTCCCGCAGATGAGAACCACCGTGCGCTGTTCACAGAGACAAACACAAAACTAGAAACATGTGTTGAAAGATGGCACTTTGTTTGAATAGCTTTAAGCCACCACCTCCCATCAACCAATCTCTTCTACTTTCAAAGTCTTGTTGAATATTTCTAAAAACAACATTGACATATTCCCTTTTTCAGGAATTGTCGGTCTTCATTTTTTTGTCCTTAGATAGTTTCATGTCTCTGTTCAAATTAGACCCCTTCTATGCGCCCTATGGATACCTTGCTGGATAATACATTTGAGATGCATCGACCCAATTCCGTGTTTCGAATGTGATATTCACAATAGAAAAACTGCTGTGTCGGACTATGTTGGGCGGCAGGTAGCGCTAGTGGTTAGAGCGTTGGGCAGGTAACCGAAATATTGCTAGATCGAATCACAGAGCTGAAAAGGTAAACATGTGTCGTTCTGCCCCTGAACAAGGCACTGTTCCTTGACCGTCATTGTAAAGAAGAATTTGTTCTTAACTGACTTGCCTAGTTAAATAAATGTAAAAATAAATGTGAATTCAGATATAAGCAAGATGCTACTCAAAGTGTGCATTTATATAGGCATTCGTAAAAATGTGTGTATAACCAAGGGTTTTTGTTGAGTGGTAAGCATCACACCTTGTTGGCTCATGGACCAAAAAGTTATAGTTTTCAGTCCTCTCTCTTTATAATTAGCAAACATTTTAATGGATACTCAAAACAACCATGCCCCATAATAGCCGTCTGTGTTTGGGTAGGAGTAACACCAAATACTTTGTTTCTCACAAACCAAATATTTTAATTCCGGGGAAGTGCACGGTTCTGCTCTTGACTTTCTCTCGCTTTCTTCAACAGCTAAAATCCGAATGTTAACTAGCTTGGTATGAGTGCAGCATGTGTGCCTAAAGAGGGGCGGAAAGGTTGTTAATTTTTTGGGCATAAGATGTTACAAAACTCTGTCGGCATTAGCTGGGCGAAACAGAACATTTGGTTATAAATGCAATGCAATGTGTTGATTTAATGCTGGAAAGACAGTTTATGGGAACATGACTCCAAACTGCAATGGAAACAAACTAAACAATAGAGGATTTTTGCACTGCATTCCACAGTTTCTCTCTCTCTCGCTCTCTCTGTCTTTCACACTTCACTGTCGAATTTTACAAAGGAGCTAAAGACGTTGCAGGTGTAATTTCTGTGGTTATATCCAATTTTCTCTTTGGTTATATCAGTGGTATTCTATTGACTGTAACAATTGCTGCTGACTTTAGGCTTCGGTGCAGATAACATCCTTGCAGTACATTTGTAATTGTAGAAGTATAGTCATGCTGTTTCATTCTTAGAACAATATACCAATGGACTTGTGCAATGTTTTCGACATGTAAACAAGTGTCCAGTAGACACAAAGCAGAATAGGTCACTTGAGTTTACCTCAAATACATCAATTAATAAGTCCTAAATCAATGAGAAAACCAATAACGATAAGTCCTCTAAGCAGTCATACTGACTATTCAGTTCAAGGCTGAATTTTAACTTGAGATGTGCGTGAAAAACTTCCGGGCATATCTTTCACCGAGCCCAATGCATGCTTTACGCAATGTAATATTTTTGCACGGTTTTTCTCAATGCACCCCGTTTACAATATTGTATAACAGTGTATACAAAGTGAGACTACGCAAATGGAGACCTCTCTCACCCAAGCACTGGAGTAGCCTGCTGTTAGACAATACACCAGGTAACACATTGTGTGGGCCCTTACACTTTATCTATGGATTTCGCCTGATCTTTAAACTAGAAATCATTGGAATATGTGATTATTCTGTACTAATAAGTCTTCAGTTCATGCCCATGCGTCAAATTATGCATATGTAGGACTGATTTACATTTGCATTGTTCTATAAATAATTGTCAAATATGACTATACAGTCGTATGAAAAAGTTTGGGCACCCCTGACAATTTCCATGATTTCCATTTATAAATAATTGGGTGTTTGGATCAGCAATTTCATTTTGATCTATCAAATAACTGATGGCCACAGTAATATTTCAGTAGTGAAATTAGGTTTATTGGATTAACAGAAAATGTGCAATATGCATCAAAACAAAATTAGACAGGTGCATAAATTTGGGCACCCCAATAGAAAAATCACATCAATATTTAGTAGAGCCTCCTTTTGCTAAAATAACAGCCTCTAGACGCTTGCCATAGCCTCTAATGAGTGTCTGGATTCTGGATGAAGGTATTTTGGACCATTCCTCCTTACAAAACATCTCCAGTTCAGTTAGGTTTGATGGTTGCCGAGCATGGACAGCCCGCTTCAAATCATCCCACAGATTCTCAATGGTATTCAGGTCTGGGGACTGGGATGGCCATTCCAGAACATTGTACTTGTTCCTCTGCATAAATGCCCGGGTAGATTTTGAGCAGTGTTTTGGGTCGTTGTCTTGTTGAAATATCCAGCGCCGGCGTAACTTCAACTTTGTGACTGATTCTTCAAACTTATTCCCAAGAATCTGCTGATATTCAGTGGAATCCATGCGACCCTCAACTTTAACAAGATTCCCAGTACCGGCACTGGCCACACAGCCCCACAGCATGATGGAACCCCCACCAAATTTTACTGTGGGTAGCAAGTGTTTTTCTTGGAACGCTGTGTTCTTTTGCCGCCATGCATAACGTCCCTTGTTATGACCAAATAACTCAATCTTTGTTTCATCAGTCCACAGCACCTTATTCCAAAATGAAGCTGGCTTGTCCAAATGTGTGTTTGCATACCTCAAGCGACTCTGTTTGTGGCGTGTGTGCAAAAAAGGCTTCTTCCGCATCACTCTCCCATACAGCTTCTCCTTGTGCAAAGTGCGCTGAATTGTTGAACGATGCACAGTGACACCATCTGCAGCAAGATGATGTTGTAGGTCTTTGGAGGTGGTCTGTGGGCTGTTTTTGACCGTTCTCACCATCCTTCGCCTTTGCCTCTCCGATATTTTACTTGGCCTGCCACTTCTGGCCTTAACAAGAACTGTGCCTGTGGTCTTCCATTTCCTCACTATGTTCCTCACAGTGGACACTGACAGCTTAAATCTCTGCGACAGCTTTTTGTAGCCTTCCTCTAAACCATAATGTTGAACAATCTTTGTTTTCAGGTCATTTGAGAGTTGTTTTGAGGCCCCCATGTTGCCACTCTTCAGAGGAGAGTCAAAGAGAACAACAACTTGCAATTGGCCACCTTAAATACCTTTTCTCATGATTGGATGCACTTGTCTATGAAGTTCAAGGCTTAATGAGCTCACCAAACCAATTGTATGTTCCAATTAATCAGTGCTAAGTAGTTACAGGTATTCAAATCAACAGAATGACAAGGGTGCCCACATTTTTGCACAGCCTATTTTTCACATCTGATTTAATTTCATACAACTTAATATTACTACACTAAAAATCTTTGTCTGGACAATACCCCAGTACTCAGCTTTTATTAGAAAATGAATGGCATGCCACTGTGATCATATTCTGTGACGACAGAGTAAATTATTATGCAGCCTCAGAGGGGTGCCCAAACTTTTTCATACGACTGTATATAGTATATGTCAGATAGGTATTTAAATGCAAGATTGTATTAAATTGAAATGTAATTCTAGACAATATAATTCGCCTCATACTGTTATTTATTCATTGTGTTGCTTGTCAAGATTTTGGGCTGTGATTTTTGTCATTGGTTTACATTCTTTGTGATTTAATCTGATAATAATCCAGGTAAATTTAGATTTTAGCAAATTATGAATAACAAACTAAGGACCAAATGTTATATTCAATGCTGTTGTTTTCTAAAAAACATTTAGATATACTTTTTAAATTATACAATTGCACGAATGTAGGCTATTGTTTTACGAATGGGCTAGTCTCCTAACCAAGAAACATGTTAAATTAATACCTTTGCGGACATGTTGACATAATACCCATAGCTAGCTTTTAATTACAAGTTAATGAAGGATAAGGATTAGAAGTATTTATTTCTAGGCCTGTATAAGGCTTTGGTAATTGGTTCATAGACGGTTCGTTTCGGCAGTAGACTAAACGTTATTGTGGCTGAAAGGTAATACTATTTGTGATCAATATGACCGTACCCTTGACAGTAATCAATAACGTATACCTTATCAGCTGCTGGACCTGATCTAATCGATAGTAGACTGTCAATAAAGCCACATTCCATAATATGCAGCTATTAACGGAACAAAGGCGATATATTACCTGTAAACTCATTTAAAACATTTTTACCATCATCACTGAAATCTTGACGGAAGTTATTTAAAGGTGCAGCTTTTCATTTGATTGTGTGATACAGATGACTTTGAGGATGTTACATGACCTATAGCTAAGCCTACCTACACCTATAAAATGTATTCAGTGTTTTGATACTAAGCTCATGTTTATGCATGCTGACAGCCTACTCAGCAGTCATCGGAGTCAGCTGAATAGCACAAGGCACACCAATGTAATTACAACCGTTTGGTTTAGTTTCACTCGTTGTTCCTATATTTTTTGGTCTATAAAGTCGCATAGATAGTACTTCTGTTGACAAGGAAGTAGTACAACATTATATTCAAGACAACTGAAGAAGATTCTAATGCCCCAAAACGTCCAGGCCACATACAATTGGCCTTTTACACTGACTAAAAGACGCCCAAATAAAAATAATAATTAGAAATATTAGTAGTATTATTTGCCCATTATTGTTCGTGCCGTCAATAAATAATTAGGCAATAAGGCCTAAGGTTGTGGTATATGGCCAATATTACACTGCTGAGGGCTGTTCTTATGCACAATGTGTAGCAGAGTGCCGTGGTATATTGGCCATATACTACAAACCCCCGAGGTGCCTCATTGCTATTATAAACTAGTTACTAACATAATTATAACAGTAAACAAGTAGTTTGCATCATACCCCTGGTATATTGTCTGATATACCACGGCTTTCAGCCGAAAGCCAATCAGCATCCAGGACCCAAACTCCCCGGTTTACAATATTAATTATACATTATAGTTGTAATTGTCATAGCCTACTAATCATCAACATCCGTTAATAACTATCCATTAGAGTAGTGTGATGGAGTGGTTTGTGCACAGTTAAGAACCGTGCCATGGAGTGCGGTGCAATGGGATGTGTAGCATATTGATGGACACATTGATTACAACGCTTCTTGGCCCAGAACGTATATCAGGTGCATCCCCTAAAACGAGATAAAACGGTGGGGGAAACGGACGGTGTTGTGTTACGGTCAACGAAGAGCGCCGAATAGGCAGGGGAGTAGGCTATAACCAGAGGCTAAGAATGAATGCACTACACTCCCACTATACCGGACGCATACAGTCACAGTACATCGCTGCTGCCTGTCACAGACGCTGACATTTGCTTGAGTGAATGGTCACTGTTCAGGCCTACTGCTCCTTAGATTTATCGAGACACAAACGGAACCCTGTCACAAGTGGAGTGGAAGTCGAGCTGACTGTATATTTGTGACCTGTATACATATCATGTGGTGTTTGGTTGTATAAAAACAACTCCATCTCATATAAATTGTACATTTAGCAATTCAGATAACGCAGGCCATGTTGATTCCATGAAGTTCAGCAGCGATAGTTTTTCCAGAGGCGTCACATGACACCATACCATTATTAAATCAGTCCACCCAGAGATTCCCTAGACCATTCTTTATGCATTCACAGTGCATTCATTCGGAACACAGTGGGCAGATTAAATAAGTAGCCTAGAACACAATACTGATTTAACTGGTGTTTTGATGTCGTTTATCAACTGACAACATAAAAATGTTTTACATTTTAACTCAGCAGCTAGGAGGTGTTACAGACTTCGATTTTTACATTTATGTTTTGAGGTTGGTTTTTAGCACCTATAGCACTTTAGCACGTAGGGTGCACAGACATGTGTCACCTCATTAGTCAGGATGTGTTAGACCTGTGCTAGTTTCCACCTCTTTAGTGCGAAGGTGTTTCACCTGTACTGGCCCAGCTGCTATTTAAGAGTGGCTGGCCATGTGCTTCAGTTGTCTTGAGAGATGTGGATGGTCAGTTGGCTTGCCCTATTTGATTTCTAGAAAAACATTCCTTTGAGCTTTGCAGTTTTTGGTAATAATGGGGCAGGACAGAGGATGAAGGGGTAATAATGGGGTAATAATGGAGCTGGACAGAGGAAGGGAAGAGTAATAATGGTAGGTTCTTGTGATATCACAACTCACATTTTAAATCAAATAGAAAATATCACTGTAGTCTATGATAGACAGCATAGTCCAGAATGTTCAATATATCATATGATTCCTATTTATACACGTCATAGACCAAATAGTTATTATGCTTCATAAAACTGGTTGTTTTGGATCCTGGATGCTGATTGGATGAGAAGTGGTACAAGCTGTGAATTTCAATCTCTGTACTATCATATATAGAGTGGAAGGTGCCCAGCGGAGATGAGACTACTTTTTCTGAGCCAGTCAAAATCATGGGACTTCTCCATTGATGTTGTTTTCAAGTTGTCGGAGACTTTTCTTAGCGGATGTACAATCATCACGAATTGAATTATGGGGAGTTTCAGGCCCCCGGAGTGAACATAATTGTACACTCGCAAAGCCAACTAAAAAAACGAGAACTGAGGGGCTTACGTTGCAAACTTCCTTTGCTTGGCTAATTATTTGGACCGCCCTCCAAGATGGCGACGGGGATTCCCCGAAGGGCATAAGGCGAGGGTAAGTGGACGAGGGTGTGTCTTTTAAGTGTTTGGACCGCAATCCTATATATGGCATGATTACACCAATTGTAACCTTCTGCGTCACTTTCAAAGAGAGACTTTCATTTTGAGGGGGAACCGCAAATGCCACGAGTGTGGCTAATCCTTATTGTGGCTATCTTCACAACAAATAACCCGGTCCGGGTTAAAAAGCTAGCCTCACTAGCTTTCGCCAAAGAATAAACTTCTTATGGCTGGGGGCAGTATTGAGTAGCTTGGATGAATAAGGTGCCCAGAGTAAACTGCCTGATACTCAGGCCCAGAAGCTAAGATATGCATAGTGGATTTGGATAGAAAACACTCTGAAGTTTCTAAAACTGTTTGAATAATGTCTGTGAGTATAACAGAACTCATATGGCAGGCAAAAACCTGAGAAAAAATCCAACCAGGAAGTGGTAAATCTGAGGTTTGTAGGTTTGCCTATCCAATATACAGTGTCTATGGGGTCATATTGCACTTCCTACGGCTTCCACTAGATGTCAACAGTCTTTAGAACCTTGTTTCAGACTTCTACTGTGAGGGGGGAGAGAATAAGAGCTGATTGACTAAGAGGTCTGTCAGAATGCCATGAGCTCAGTCAGGCGTGCCCCCGTGAGACGTAGCTGCGTTCCTTTACCTTTCTAAAGACAAAGGAATTCTCTGGTTGAAACATAATTGAAGATTTATGTTAAAAACATCCCAAAGATTGATTCTATACATTGTTTGACATGTTTCTATGAGCTGTAATGGAATTTTTTTACTTTTCGTCTGGCCTGCGCGTCATGAATTTGGATTTTTGAACTAAACGCGCGAACAAAAAGGAGGTATTTGGACATAAATTATGGACGTTATCGAACAAAACAAACATTTATTGTGGAACTGGGATTCCTGGGAGTGCATTCTGATGAAGATCATCAAAGGTAAGTGAATATTTATAATGCTATTTCTGACTTCTGTTGACTACACAACATGGCGGGTATCTGTATGGCTTGTTTTGGTCTCTGAGTGCTGTACTCAGATTATTGCATGGTGTGCTTTTTCCGTAAAGTATTTTTTAAATCTGACACAGCGGTTGCATTAAGGAGAAGTTTATCTAAAGTTTCATGTAAAACACTTGTATCTTTTATCAATGTTTATTATGAGTATTTCTGTAAATTGATGTGGCTCTCTGCAAAATCACCGGATGTTTTGGAGGCAAAACATTACTGAACATAACGCGCCAATGTAAACTAAGATTTTTGGATATAAATATGAACTTTATCGAACAAAACACACATGTATTGTGTAACATGAAGTCCTTTGAGTGTCATCTGATGAAGATCATCAAAGGTTAGTGATTCATTTTATCTCTATTTCTGCTTTTTGTGACTCCTCTCTTTGGCTGGAAAAAATGTCTGTGTTTTTCTGTGACTAGGTACTGACTTAACATAATCAGATGGTGTGCTTTCTTCGTAAAGCCTTTTTGAAATCGGACACTGTGGTGGGATTATGTTTTTACATGTTTAGAAACTTTTTCTATCCAAATCTACTAATAATATGCATATCTTAGCTTCTGGGACTGAGTAGCAGGCAGTTTACTCTGGGCACCTTATTCATCCAAGCTACTCAATACTGCCCCCAGCCATAAGAAGTTAATATTAGGAAAGTTGATAAATAAATATAGTAGGCCTAGCCTATAGAAAGCTGATGGGTTCCTCCTCTTTTTAATAGAGGCCATCACTCTGTTTAATCACGCAATTGCATAGCCTATAGAAATGTTGCGCAAAATGAGCTGATGGGCTCTCATGAAGTGTTTGAATAGATTTTAGATTAGATTTACATTGATGTCAGAGTGATTAGAGGGACAATAGAGTGCTGGGTACCAGGCAGTCAGCAAGTTTGTTAGGCTACTAACAAGTCACTATGTGTTCAATAATAGTGGTTAACATGATTTTTGAATGACTACCTCATCCCTGTACCCCACACATACACATATCTGTAAGGTCCCTCAGTTGAGCAGAAATTTTAAAACAGAGACACTCTGCACAACACTTCAATTTTTGTTTGACGTCATTTCCGGTCACAACTTGTAGACTTGTTTACGTGCTGCTGTGTGGTTTGTTGCTAACCTTACTTTGCTACCTGCCAACTTTACAGTTTTTACTTTTTAATTACGTTTTAAATTTGTATTTTTTCCCTCGCTCAACTTTTTTCATTCAACTTTTTCACCCCGGACGCTTTATCTGGACGTGGTTTGTCAGGACCTCCACCAGCTGAAGCTAAGTAGTAACATTAAACAAAAGGCCAGATCTACACAGTTTTTTACCAAGAAAACAGTGAATGTTCCTGAATGTTCGAGTTACAGTTTTGCCTTACATCTGCTTGAAAATGGTTCTCTAGCAATGATAACCAACCAATTTAACAGAGCTTGAAGAATTTTGAAAATAATAATGGGAAAATGTGGAAAGCTCTTAAAGACTTACTCAGAAAGATTCACCACTGTAATCGCTGCCAAAGGTGACATCAATTAAAATCAAATCAAAATGTATTAGTCACATGTGCCGAATACAACAGGTGTAGACCTTACAGTGAAATGCTTACTTACGAGCCCCTAACAAACAATGCAGTTTCAAAAAAAATACGGATAAGAATAAGAGATAAAAGTAAGAAGTAATTAGATGAGCAGTAAAATAACATAAGCAAGATTATATACAGGGGAGTACCGATACAGAGGCAAGGTGCGGGGGCACCGCTTAGTTGAGGTAGTATGTACATGTAGGTAGAGTTATTAAAGTGACTATGACAACAGAGAGGATGAGTGGTGTAAAGAGGGGGTGAGGGGGGGGGGGGGGGGGGCACTGCAAATAGTCTGGGTAGCCATTTGACTAGATGTCCAGGAGTCTTATGGCTTGGGGGTAGAAGCTGTTTAGAAGCCTCTTTGACCTAGACTTGACACTCCGGTACTGCTTGCCATGCGGTAGAAGAGAGAACAGTCTATGACTAGGGTGGCTGGAGTCTTTGAAAATATTTAGGGCCTTCCTCTGACACCGCCTGGTGTTGAGGTCCTGGATGGCAGGAAGCTTTGCCCGGGTGATGTACTGTCGGAGGCCGAGCAGTTGCCCTACCAGGCAGTGATGCAACCAGTCAGGATGCTCTCGATGGTGCAACTGTAGAACCTTTTGAAGATCTGAGGACGCATGCCAAATCTTCAGTCTCCTGAGGGAGTATAGGTTTTGTCGTGCCCTCTTCATGGCTGTCTTGGTGTGCTTGGACCACGTTAGTTTGTTGGTTATGTGGACAGAAAGGAAATTGATGCTCTCAACCTGCTCCACTGCAGCCCCGTCGATGAGAATGGGGGCATGCTCAGTCCTATTTTTTCTGTAGTCCACAATCATCTCCTTTGTCTTTATCACATTGAGGGAGATGTTGTTGTCCTGGCACCACACAGCCAGGTCTCTGACCTCCTCCCTATAGGCTGTCTCATCATTGTCGGTGATCAGGCCTACCACTGTTGTGTCATCGGCAAAATTAATGATGGTGTTGCAGTCGTGCCTGGCCGGGCAGTCATGAGTGAACAGGGAGTACAGGAGGGGACTGAGCACGCACCCCTGAGGGACCCCTGTGTTGAGGATCAGCGTGGCGGATGTGTTGTTACCTACCCTAACCACCCGGGGGCGAACCATCAGGAAGTCCAGGATTCAATTGTAGAGGGAGGTGTTTAGTCCCAGGGTCCTTAGCTTATCGATGAGCTTTGGGGCACTATGGTGTTGAACGCTGAGCTGTACTCAATGAATAGCATTCTCACATATGTGTTGCTTTTGTCCAGGTGGGAAAGGGCAGTGTGGAGTGCAATAGAGATTGCATCATCTGTGGATCTGTTGGGGCGGTATGAAAATTGGAGTGGGTCTCGGGTTTCTGGGATGATGGTGTTGATGTGAGCCATGACCAGCCTTTCAAAGCACTTCATAGCTACAGACGTGAGTGCTACGGGTTGGTAGTCATTTAGGCAGGTTTCCTTAGTGTTCTTGGGCACAGGGACTATGGTGGTCTGCTTAACTTCTTTGGGGTACCACCCCTTCTTCTCAATTTCCGCCTAAAGACATACCGTAATCTAACTGCCTGTAGCTCAGGCACAGAAGCAAGGATATGCATATTCTTGGTATCATTTGAAAGGAAACACTCTGAGTTTTGTGGAAATGTGAATTGAATGTAGGAGAATATAACACAATAGATCTGGTAGAAGAAAATACAAGGAAATAAACATAAGTTTTCTGTTTTTTATTGTTGCTGCATCATCTTTCAAATGACCAAGAACAGCCAAACATACAGATAGGATGCTGTGGATGATTTGAATGAAGAACATAAGATGGCAACAATAGCTGAGCAAAGTTTTAGACAGATAACTTCAAAAATGAACGAGCTACATGACATTGAGCTTGAAGTCACCCAGGTGTCCCACACAAATGTACCCAAATGTACCCAAGTGGCCGAATTGGTACAGTGATACATTTTGAAGGATATAACTATATACAAAATACATAAATGCTATTCTAACACACCCCCCAAAAATAAATATATATATATATATGAAAAAAATATATAATAAAAAAATAATAATAAACAAACAAATAACAAGGGTAACTATTTACACATTTTCTATTTACAATATTGTATATTTTATAAATAAATAGATAAATATTGTGAAGACCCTCAGCCCTCAGTCCTGGTGCCATGGCCCATAGCAGTCTATTTCTGCTGTAAAGCAGAGGCTTACTGAACAGGTGGTGCAGGTGATGGGGCATTTCCTGTGACAAAGGGCACAACGTCGCCTCCCCACGGTGCCCTTTTTGCCCTGAGGCACATTCATGCCTGCAGAGATGAATCTGGGCAGGTGAACACCACTGGTTGACGGAGCAGAAGGTGCTGCAGTGGACTTGCTGTAGCTAGCAAGCTCCTGGATGAGCAGCTCCCTGAAGGCTAGCTGTGAGATGGGGGGCTGTCTCTATCAATTTCCTCTATAATTTGGGTTAAATCTGTATACCTAGACTTTGTTTAATCTTTTCCTGATTTATTCGCCATAATTTAAATATATAAACTTGTTGAAAATGCTATTGAATATGTACTGCTATGCGTAACACTCGTGTCTCCGTCAAGTAGCCAGAGATTACGACAAAGGTTGGTCTTCAAACGTATAACCATTACATATTGCCGTTTACCTCAGGTCATTGGCTATCTTCCAAGCTAGATTTCAAGATGATCAGTGGTCATTGGGCCAAAATACAGTCAATCAACGATAGACCGGTCCTACCATTGGTGCACAATGAGGTCATTGATTGGTGTCTTCAAATCGGTTTGTTTCGGTCAATACGTCCCGGGAAAAGAGCCATCATGTATGGTTGTGTTAGTAACAACCAGAGGATTGCAATGAAACCAACCATGACTGGATAAACGTTTGTTTAGTGTGTGTAATTACCACGAACGCTTTGTCCAAAGTTGAATGCGAGGGAAATCACGACGCAACCGGTTTACAAATGTTTCGTGTTAGGCTATAAAAATAGATTTTATCAAACAAAACGAACATTCACTGTGTAGTTAGGACACTTGGCATTGCCACCAGAGGAAGATCTTCAATGGTAAGCGATTTATTTTATTGTTATTTCTGACTTTCGTGATGCTAATGCTTGGTTGGAAAATGCTAGTAATACTTGTGTGTGTGGGGCGCCGTCCTCAGAAAATCGCATGTTTGCTTTTGCAGTAAACCTTTTTGAAATCTGACACAGCGGCTGGATTAATAAGACGTTCATCTTTTAAATGATGTAAGATACATGTATTTACAAGAATGTTTAATACACACGAATGGTGTATTTAAAATGTTAGCTCTCTGCAGTTTCACCGGATGTTGGCCTGGTGGGACGTTAGCGTCTCACCTACCCTAGAGAAGTTAAAACATGTTGGTATTACAGACTCGGACAGGGAGAGATTGAAAATGGCAGTGAAGACACTTGCCAGTTGGTCACCGCATGCTCGCAGTACACTTCCTGGTAATCCGTCTGGCCCTGCGTCCTTGTGAATGTTGACCTGTTTAACTTCACTAGGGTAGGGGGCAGCATTGGGAATTTTGGATGAAAAGCGTGCCCAAATTAAACTGCCTGCTATTCAGCCATAAAAGCTAGAATATGCATATAATTGGTAGATTTGGATAGAAAACACTCTGATGTTTCTAAAACTGTTTGAATGATGTCTGTGAGTATAACAGAACTCATATGGCAGGCAAAAACCCAAGAAAAAATCCAACCAGGAAATGGGAAATCTGAGGTTTGTAGTTTTTCAACTCTTTGCCTATCGAATACACCGTGTCTATGGGGTCATATTGCACTTCCTAAGGCTTCCACTAGATGTCAACAGTCTTTATAACCTTGTTTGAGGCTTCTACTGTGAGTGGGGGCGAATGAGAGGGGATTGAGTATGGTCTCTCCCAGAGTGCCATGAGCTGACCATGCGCGTTCACGTGAGAGTTAGCTTGAGTTCCATTGCATTTCTGAAGACAAAGGAATTCTCCAGTTGGAACATTATTGAAGATTTATGTTAGGAAATGTATTGACTCAGGGGGTTGAATACTTATCTAATCAACATATATTAGTGTTTTATTTTTCATGACTTTATTACAAATGTTATAATTTTACTTCCACTTTGTTATGACAGAGTATTTTGTGTAGATCGTTGACAAAACAATTACAATTAAACCATTTGAATCCCACTTTGTAACACAAGCAAATGTGGAAAAATGTGTGAATACTTTCTGAAGGCACTGTAAAAGTGATAACGCCCTTGAAGCCAGTGTTTGGAGGATATATTGGCATGGTTTGCCGGCCCTCCATGAAACACCCGTGCCACATATATCCTCCAAACACCGGCTTCTCGGGCATTATCAGTTAAATGTCATACAAAAAGGTGTCACAAGGTTGGGAATGATGATGGGTTCTTGTGAAGTCACAAGTCACATTCCACACTATGACATCAGATAAAACGTATTACTGTGACATAAGAGACCAGAATGTCCATTGTGTAATTGTTAAAGATTGCCTATTGATGCGGTAAAGGAGTCAGTGGAATGCAGATGTTCCCATGACCAGATTGGCATGCTTTCAACAAATCTGATCTAACTAAGTGGATATTCGTTAAATTCGTCATGATGTATGTATTGTAACAGGCCCACAATGTGCTTACTTCAATTTGGATACATCTGGCTGTTTTCGCTGCATAACATGTAGAAGTTGTCCCTTTTCAGGTTTAGAAGAAGGGGTTGCTAAATGCTAACTCCCGTTTTTATAAGGTGGTTAGCATAGCTAGCATACAGACATTTTTGAAGGTAGTCAAAGTCATTTATAACTATAATGCAGTTGATACTCTGATTTTTACCTCAACATAGTGTTAAATACACATAAACAATAGTCTAAATGTACTGCAGAAAATGCTGCTGGGGGCAATGAGGAGACTGGGGGCAATGAGGAGACTGGGGTCAATGAGGAGACTGGGGTCAATGAGGAGACTGGGGTCAATGAGGAGACTGGGGTCAATGAGGAGACTGGGGTCAATGAGGAGACTGGGGTCAATGAGGAGACTGGGGGCAATGAGGAGACTGGGGTCAATGAGGAGACTTGGGTCAATGAGGAGACTGGGGGCAATGAGGAGACTGGGGTCAATGAGGAGACTGCGGTCAATGAGGAGACTGGGGTCAATGAGGAGACTGGGGTCAATGAGGAGACTTGGGTCAATGAGGAGACTGGGGTCAATGAGGAGACTGGGGTCAATGAGGAGACTGGGGTCAATGAGGATACTTTTTGTTGAGTTACTGCCTTATTCTAAAATTGATCAAATGAATTGTTGTCTTCATCAATCCACTCACAAATACCCCATAAAGAGAAAGAGAAAACAGTTTTTAGAATTTTTTGCAAATGTATTAAAAATAAAAAACAGAAATACCTTATTTACCTAAGTATTCAGACCAATTGCTATGAGAATTTGAGCTCAGGTGCATTCTGTTTCCATTGATCATTCTTGAGATGTTTCTACAACTTGATTGTCCACATGTGTCCACATGTGGTAATTCGATTGATTGGACATGAATTGGAAAGGCACACACCTGTCTATATAAAGTCGCACAGTTGACAGTACATGTCAGAACAAAACCCAAGCCATGAGGTTGAAGGAATTGTCCATAGAGCTCTGAGACAGGATTGTGTCGAGGCACAGATCTTGGGAAGGGTACCAAAAAATGTCTGCAGCTTTGAAGGTCCCCAAGAACACAGTGGTCTTCATCATTCTTAAATGGAAGAAGTTTGAAACCACCAAGACTCTTCCTAGAGCTGACCGACCTGCCAAATTAAGCAATCGAGGGAGAAGGGCCTTGGTCAGGGAGGTGATCAAGAACCAGATATTCACTCTGACAGACCTCCAGAGTTCCTCTGTAGAGATGGGAGAACCTTCCAGGAGGACAACCATCCCTGCAGCACTCCACCAATCAGGCCTTTATGGTAGAGTGGCTAGATGGAAGCCATTCCTCAGTAAAAAGCACATGACAGCTTGCTTGGAGTTTGCCAAAAGGCACCTAAAGGACTCAGACCATGAGAAACAAGATTCTCTGGATTGATGAAACCAAGATTGAACTCTTTGGCCTGAATGTTAAGCGTCACGTCTGGAGGAAACCTGGGACCATCCCTACCGTGAAGCATTGTGGTGGCAGTCAGGATCGAGGGAAAGATGAATGGAGCAAAGTACAGAGAGATCCTTGAATGAAACCTGCTGCAGAGCACTGAGACCTCAGACTGGGGCGAAGGTTACCATTCCAACAGGACAACGACCCTAAGCACATAGCCAAGACAATGCAGGAGTGGCTTCGGGAAACGTCTCTGAATGTCCTTAAGTGACCCAGCAATAGCCTGGACTTGAACCCGATTGAACATCTTTGGAGAGACCTGAAAATAGTTATTCAGCGACGCTCCCCTTCCAACCTGACAGAGCTTGAGAGGATCTGCAGAGATGAATGGGAGAAACTCCCTAAAAATAGGTGTGCCAAGCTTGTGGCGTCATACCCAAGAAGCCTCGAGGTTGTAATCGCTGCCAAGGGTGCTTCAATAAAGTACTGAGTAAAGGCGCTGAATACTTACTGTATGTAAATGTGATATTTCAGTTTTAATTTTTTTTATAAATTAGCAAACATTTCTAAAAACCAGTTTTTCCTTTGACATTATGGGGTATTGTGTGTAGACTGATAAAGAAAACAACTTTAATCCAATTTAGAATAAGGCTGTAATGTAACAAATTGTTGAAAAAGTGAAGGTGTCTGAATACTTTCTGAAAGCACTGCATTTACATTATAGACGATGGAATTCTAAATCAATGTCATATATAGAACCTATTTTCCACCTCACAATGACATCGCAACATCCCTACAGCCTTGACACTACTAGACCAGTAGGTGGTAACTTGACTCTTGTGTTGGTGTACAGTTGGCTTTTGTTTGTTTCCTGCCAAACAGGTATTACTAGGTAGACTAAGAAATTAAACCGATGCCCAGAACAACTGTGTACTCCTCATCAACTGCCCTGTCACTCAAAAACAACGTTGTTTGGCAGCATCAAGACAAATCCAGTTTTGGAAAGAAAATATATTTCCATGTATACTGAATAAAAATATAACCGCAACATGAAACAATTTCAAAGATTTTTCTGAGACAGTTCACAGAAGGAAATCAGTCAATTTAAATAAATTCATTAGGCCCTAATCTATGGATTTCACATGACTGGACAGGGACACAGCCATGGGTGCCAGGTCCAGCCAATCAAAATTACTTTTTCCCCACAAAATGGCTTTATTACAGACAGAAATACTCTTCAGCCCCCCCGTCCACCTCGTCAGACGATCATGCAGGTGAAGAAGCTGGATGTGGAGTTCCTTGGCTGGCGTGGTTACACGTGTTCTGCGGTTGTGAGGCCGGTTGGATGTACTGCCAAAGTCTCTAAAACAACGTTGGAGGCGGCTTATGGTTGTGAAATTAACATAAATTCTCTGGCAACAGCTCTGTTGGACATTCCTGCAGTCAGCATGCTAATTGCACACTCCCTCAAAACTTGAGACATCTGTGGCATTGTTTTGTGTGACAAAACTGCACATTTTAGAGTGGCCTTTTATTGTCCACAGCACAAGGTGCACCTATATAATGATCATGCTGTTTAATCAGATTCTTGATATGCCACACCGGTCAGGAGGATGGATTACCTTGGCAAAGGAGAAATGCTCACTAACAGGGATGTAAACAAATGTGTGCACAAATGTTGTGATCTTTTATTTCAGCTCATGGAAAATGGGACCAACACTTTACATGACACGTTTATATTTCTGTTGTGTATATTATGTTGATATATAGCTTTAGATACTTTAAAGGCACGTTTTAAAATATTTAAAGAGAGCATTACTATCTTTAATACCTGAAAGAGTGATCTGTGCATTTGTGCAGAAAGGTTTTTAATGCTAATTAGCTACATGAGTGTAAACTATTATCAACATAACTTTACTGATTTTATGTACTCTATCATTGACGTTTCAATCAGGGTCTGTAGACATGATGATGAAATGTCTGAGTTTGCTCCATAAACAAGGGCTTGGTAATTATTAGGAAACCTGGTGAGACGCCGTTCACAGTCAACATTGGTAAGCAATATGGTGTAGGATACAGCTAGTCCAACAGTATTGCTGAGGAGGAAACCGTGGTAGCCTAAACAAGGTGACTGTGTAAGTGAACCAGGGTCAATGACAGCATTGTTTGATTAAAACCTAAGACGGCGATGAGGAGGAGGAGGAGGAGGATGCATGTGTGTCTGTCTTCCTGCTGCAATGGAAACCAGAACAATTACACCTCACACACTGCAGACAGGTGCATACTCCTAAATGAGCACACACTCTATCTCCATATCTCAGAGAGAGAGAGAGCGAGAAAGAGAGAGAGAGAGAAATAGAGAGAGAGAGGGGGGAGGGCGATAGAGAAAGAGCAAGAGAGAGAAAGAGAAAGAGAGAGAGAGAGAAAGAGAGAGAGAGGGGGGGGGGAGCGATAGAGAAAGAGCAAGAGAGAGAAAGAAAAAGAGAAAGAGAGAGAGAGAGAAAGAGAGAGAGAGACAGAGAGGGAGAAAGAGAAGAAGTGTTTGGGAGTTGGATGTGTGTCCGAGGCTGCTGCATGTCAGCCCAAGTCCCAGGGGACAGAGAGGGGCTGAGGGACGAGTTAGTGGCAGAAAGCTACACCCCTTTCACTATTAGAGAGAGAGAGAGAGAGAATTTAATTCAAAGGTGAGTCGCTTGGAGCCATCCTGGCAGCGATGCATTGAAAACTTGCACCCTCTAGAGGAAAGGAGCTTAACCAGCACCCATATACCAACGTATCACTTTACAATGCAATACAGTAACTGTTGACAAGGAGGTTTTGTTATGCACTAGGCTTGACAGGATACATTCAAATATATTCTTAAATGTATTTTGCAAGATACAATATAAATATAATTCAAAACTTTACTAAATTTATTGTGCAAGGTCCAATATAAATATCCATAGATACAATCACCTTTTCTTACATGGTCACACATTTTCCTTGGTCCAGAAGTGAATAAGATTTGGGTATGTCATTTTAGGCTAAAATTGAAAAACGGGGCGGATCCTATGAGGTTTTCATCAAATGAAATCAAATCAAATCAAATGAAGCATCAACTGAATGCCAACAAAGCAAGAAAGACTTCAAACGGTTGCTGCCACCGTAAAATTTGAGAAGTCCTCATCTTGGATACCAGCCTGGTGTAAATTATCGGAAGGAAGGAGGGAGCGAAACAACGGAGCCTGTGAAAATGAGGGAGGGGAAGGATAGGGAGATGGAAATAAAACAGAGGGAGAGAGAGATACAGAGAGCAGTGTGATTTGCCAGAAGCTACTGTGCAGAGCAGCTGAGCCATGAGGACTAGAGTATGAAGGAGATGTTCAGTTGGTCATTCAGAATAGTGGAATAGCATGACACTGGTAGCCTTTCAACACTGTTGTATGACTCAAATGGTACTATGCTGCCATCCACCAATTTGGCTCAGTTCAGTAGTGTGGAAAGGGTACAGGACTCTATTTTAAGTCCGGCTCAAAGGAGAAACGTTTTGGCTCCTGAGTGTCGCAGTGGTCTAAGGCACTGCATCTCAGTGCTAGAGGCGTCATTACAGACCCTGGTTCGATTCCAGGCTATATCACAACCGGCTGTGATTGGGAGTCCCATAGGGCGGTGCACAATTGGCCCAGCGTCGTCCGTGTTTGGCTGGGGTAGGCCGTCATTGAAAATAAGAATTTGTTCTTAACTGACTTGCCTAGTTAAATAAAGGTTAAATAAATAAAGTCCTCCATTGATGTAGTCATTGATTGATTTAGTCCTCCATTGATCCTCATTAGCTTCTGGGCACCTGCAAGGATGGTGAACAATTGTGCTGTTTCTGAGAGATGCTGAAAACATGCCACGTGTATACTTTCAGTCCACAGAACCGATGAAGAAAGAGAAAGAAAGAGGGATAGTCGGAATAGGTGCCAGTGACATTAAACCATGCTAATCCATAGTTCAGTTGACACATGGAACATTGCCTTTTGTGTGGTCTATACAGAATGGATACAGGCCTCAATATTAAAAAGGGGCACAAAGGCGTTCAAAGTAAGGGTGGGATTGTTGAGTTGATAAAAGGATGTAAGCCTATGAATGTTTTTCATGAACAACTAAGTTGCTGGTTCTGATTTCATTCAGGAATCAGTAGAGTACATACATATATGCTACTATTTATTTTAAAGGATCACCTTTAACCATAACTATAGTTAGCAAATGGAAAAGTAACAAAATGCCTTCCTTATAATGTACATACAGACCTTGTGTTATAATAACTGTATTATAACACAAGGTCTGTATGTACATTATAAGGAAGGCATTTTGTTCCTTTTACAGTCAACCATAAAAGTCCAGTCAAATTACAAGTTCATGACACAGAGCTTTGCAGTCATGACACAGACTGCAAAGGGAAACCCAGCTGCGAGCTGCCCAGTGACGCGAGTCTACCAGACGAGCTAAATGCCTTTCATCCTTGCTTCGAGGAAATCAACACTGAAGCATGTGTGAGAGCACCAGCAGTTCCGGACGACTGTGTGATCACGCTCTCCGTGGCCGATGTGAGCAAGACCTTTAAACAGGTCAACATTCACAAGGCTGCAGGGCCAAACATATAACCAGGACGTGTACTCAGAGCATGTGCTGACCAGCTGGCAAGAGTCTTCACTAACATTTTAAACATCTCCCTGTCCGAGTCTGTAATAACTACATATTTCAAGCAGACCACCATAGTCCCTGGGCCCAGGAAAGCGAAGGTAACCTGCCTAAATGATTACCGCCCCATAGCACTCACGTTGATAGCCATGAAGTGCTTTGAAGGGCTGGTCATGGCTCACATCAACACCATCATCCCGGAAACCCCTGACACACTCCAATCTGCATACCGTCCCAACAGATACACAGATGACGCAATGTCAATCACACTCCGCACTCCCTTTTCCCACCTCGACAAAAGGAACACCTATGTGAGAATGTGGTTCATTGACTACAGCTCAGCGTTCAACACCATAGTGCCCACAAAGCTCATCACTAAGCTAAGGATCCTGGGACTAAACACCTCCCTCTGCAATTGGATTCTGGACTTCCTGACGGGCCACCCCCAGGTGGTAAGGGTCGGCAACAACACATCTGCCACACTGATCCTCAACACGGGGGCCCCTCAGGGGTGGGTGCTTAGTCCCCTCCTGTACTCCCTGTTCACCCACGACTGCGTGGCCAAGCACGGCTCCAACACCATCATTAAGTTTGCTGACAACATAACAGTGGTAGGCCTGATCACCGACAACGACGAGACAGCCTATAGGGAGGAGGTCAGAGACCTGGCAGTGTGGTGCCAGCAAAACAACCTTTCCCTCCACGTGAGCAAAACAAAGGAGCTGATTGTGGACTACAGGAAAAGGAGGACCGAACACGCCCCCATTCACATCATTGGGGCTGTAGTGGAATGGGTCGAGAGTTTCAAGTTCCTTGGTGTCCACATCACCAACAAACTATCATGGTCCATCAAGTCTAGGACCAAAAGGCTCCTTAACAGCTTCTACCCCTTAGCCATACAACTGCTGAACAATTAATCAAATGGCCACCTGGACTATTTACATTGACCCCCCCCCCTTGTTTTACACTGCTGCTACTTGCTGTTTATTATCTATGAATAGTCACTTTACCTCAACCTCATGTACAAATGACCTCAACTAACCTGTACCCCACACACTGACTCGGTACCGGACTAACCTGTACCCCACACACTGACTCGGTACCGGACTAACCTGTACCCCACACACTGACTCGGTACCGGACTAACCTGTACCCCACACACTGACTCGGTACCGGACTAACCTGTACCCCACACACTGACTCGGTACCGGACTAACCTGTACCCCACACACTGACTCGGTACCGGACTAACCTGTACCCCACACACTGACTCGGTACCGGACTAACCTGTACCCCACACACTGACTCGGTACCGGACTAACCTGTACCCCACACACTGACTCGGTACCGGACTAACCTGTACCCCACACACTGACTCGGTACCGGACTAACCTGTACCCCACACACTGACTCGGTACCGGTACCCACTGAATATAACATTGTTATTGTTAATTTATTGTGTTACTTTTTATTTTATTTTTTACTTTAGTTTATTTAGTAAATATTTTCTGAACTCTATTTCTTGAACTGCATTGTTGGTTAAGGGCTTGTAAGTAAGCATTTAATGGTAAGGTCTACACCTGCTGTATTCGGTGCATGTGACAAATAAAATGTGATTAGATTTGGTTTGATTTGATCATGGGGACCCACTCAATATGACATGGCACAATCACAGGCCTATTTTTGTATTTTATTCAACTTTTATTTAAACAGGAGACAATAAAAATATGGATGGAGAAGGAAAACGAAGAGAAGACCAGCATAAATCAAGTGAAGGTTAGTGAAGGTTAGTGAAGGTTAGTAAAGATTATTGAAGTTTAGTGAAAGTTAGTGGAAGTTAGTGAAGGTTAGTGAAGATTATTGAAGTTTAGTGAAAGTTAGTCAAGGTTAGTGAAAATTAGTGTTTAAAGAAGAGAAGCCCAGCATGAATGAAGTGAAGGTTAGTGAAGTTTAGTGTTTACGCCTCATCATATTATTGCCACACTGATGGTTAATGAATTGAGGCTGTAGAGTCATTAGTGGTTCCTTTCCATCATGCTTGAGGATACAAACTACAGATTTCAAATGGTATGTCTTGAGAGAAGGGTGATGGTGAAATGACTTTTATTAGGATTGTAAGACAGTTGTTATAAACATCTTCATGAAAGTAACATGTAACTATGTCATGCCCAGTAGATGGCACCATTATACAACAAGCAGGTCTGACCAAACTGAAATCCTGCAGAAGATGTCCAATGGCTACGTTCTGTACATTAAAACAAAGGCTATGTTCTGTACATTAAAACAAAGGCTATGTTCTGTACATAAAAACAATGGCTATGTTCTGTACATAAAAACAATGGCTATGTTCTGTACATTAAAACAATGGCTATGTTCTGTACATTAAAACAAAGGCTATGTTCTGTACATAAAAACAAAGGCTATGTTCTGTACATTAAAACAAAGGCAATGTTCTGTACATTAAAACAAAGGCTATGTTCTGTACATTAAAACAAATGCTATGTCCTGTACATTAAAACAAAGGCTATGTTCTGTACATTAAAACAAAGGCAATGTTCTGTACATTAAAACAAAGGCAATGTTCTGTACATTAAAACAAAGGCTATGTTCTGTACATAAAAACAAAGGCAATGTTCTGTACATTAAAACAAAGGCTATGTTCTGTACATTAAAACAAAGGCTATGTTCTGTACATAAAAACAAAGGCAATGTTCTGTACATTAAAACAATGGCTATGTTCTGTACATTAAAACAAAGGCAATGTTCTGTACATTAAAACAAAGGCTATGTTCTGTACATAAAAACAAAGGCTATGTTCTGTACATAAAAACAATGGCTATGTTCTGTACATTAAAATAAAATAAAAACATCTTACATATTGCGAGTCTGTTCTAACAGAATGGTCTGTCAACGCTGTGGACCTCACCGGGAAATGTTAGAGGACGAGATTGTGTAAGTGTGACATTTGAGGGCAAAAAAACGTATATCATTAGCCCAGTACAAACACTGATATCATTAGCCCAGTACAAACACTGTTATCATTAGCCCAGTACAAACACTGATATCATTAGCCCAGTACAAACACTGATATCATTAGCCCAGTACAAACACTGATATCATTAGTAGCTGGACCATGAGGCAGTTACCATTGAAGTGGCTGGACCTTGAGGCAGTTGCCATTGAAGTGGCTGGACCTTGAGGCAGTTACCATTGTAGTGGCTGGACCTTGAGGCAGTTACCATTGTAGTGGATGGACCTTGAGGCAATTACCATTGTAGTGGATGGACCTTGAGGCAGTTACCATTGTAGTGGCTGGACCTTGAGGCAGTTACCATTGTAGTGGCTGGACCTTGAGGCAGTTACCATTGTAGTGGCTGGACCTTGAGGCTGGACCTTGAGGCAGTTACCATTGTAGTGGCTGGACCTTGAGGCAGTTACCATTGTAGTGGCTGGACCTTGAGGCAGTTACCATTGTAGTGGATGGACCTTGAGGCAGTTACCATTGTAGTGGCTGGACCTTGAGGCAGTTACCATTGTAGTGGATGGACCTTGAGGCAGTTACCATTGTGGTGGCTGGACCTTGAGGCAGATCCCATTGTAGTGGCTGGACCTTGAGGCAGTTACCATTGAAGTGGCTGGACCTTGAGGCAGTTACCATTGTAGTGGCTGGACCTTGAGGCAGTTACCATTGTAGTGGCTGGACCTTGAGGCAGTTACCATTGTGGTGGCTGGACCTTGAGGCAGATCCCATTGTAGTGGCTGGACCTTGAGGCAGTTACCATTGTAGTGGCTGGACCTTGAGGCAGTTCCATTGAGTGCTTAGGACCATTTGCTTTATACTATTCTGTGTGTATTTGAAATTCTGAGAGGTCCTTATGTATGAACCTAAACCTTTATAAATGTGTAATTACACAATTTTCACAATGAAATCACATATTTATCTCAATGAATCAATGGTTTCAAATTGGTTTTAAGAAGGGTTGAATTGCTGCCTCGTAAAGCCAGGCCCACTCCTGACATAAATGGCTCAGGTGTCCCATGCACCCACCAGTGTGTCACAATACAGCTGTATAATGACACCATATTCACACAGTTGGTATGTATATATTCCCAAGACTGCTGCTGCTGCATTTATTTTCTACCTTTATTTAACTTGGCATTTAGTATTTAGTGACGTCTGACTGACATCATCTGTATCTGGACCTGTAGTGGCGAGGTGGGATGAGGCGTCGATAACACATCACATCATCTGTATCTGGACCTGTAGTGGCGAGGTGGGATGAGGCGTCGATAACACATCACATCATCTGTATCTGGACCTGTAGTGGCGAGGTGGGATGAGGCGTCGATAACACATCACATCATCTGTATCTGGACCTGTAGTGGCGAGGTGGGATGAGGCGTCGATAACACATCACATCATCTGTATCTGGACCTGTAGTGGCGAGGTGGGATGAGGCGTCGATAACACATCACATCATCTGTATCTGGACCTGTAGTGGCGAGGTGGGATGAGGCGTCGATAACACATCACATCATCTGTATCTGGACCTGTAGTGGCGAGGTGGGATGAGGCGTCGATAACACATCACATCATCTGTATCTGGACCTGTAGTGGCGAGGTGGGATGAGGCGTCGATAACACCTCACATCATCTGTATCTGGACCTGTAGTGGCGAGGTGGGATGAGGCGTCGATAACACATCACATCATCTGTATCTGGACCTGTAGTGGCGAGGTGGGATGAGGCGTCGATAACACCTCACATCATCTGTATCTGGACCTGTAGTGGCGAGGTGGGATGAGGCGTCGATAACACATCACATCATCTGTATCTGGACCTGTAGTGGCGAGGTGGGATGAGGCGTCGATAACACCTCACATCATCTGTATCTGGACCTGTAGTGGCGAGGTGGGATGAGGCGTCGATAACACATCACATCATCTGTATCTGGACCTGTAGTGGCGAGGTGGGATGAGGCGTCGATAACACATCACATCAGCTGCAGTCGGTCAGGCCAGCGGAGCAGTCCCCACAGTAGAGTTCAATCTACTCCCCCTCTTCTCTGGTGGGAGCTCTGCTGCTGAACCTGATTCGCAGAGAGAGCAAAGGGGTTGAAACAGTGCATTCTTAAAAAATGCATGAGGAGGTGAACCTTGGGACAGATGTCTTTTTACAGTGTCTGTTTTAAAAATCCAGTGAGTCACCTCATGTGAAAAACATTCAATATTGATGTGGTGCAGTGTTCAATTCCACCAGGGCTCCTCTGAATGAGGCCGGAAGAGATCCATCTGAAGTGTTTGTGTGGATTAGTGGGGAGGTGGTGTTTCAGACCTTTGGTGGATCGTTTGTCTGCATTTAGATTGAATGATTTGTTTGGAGAAATCACAGTTATGCCGCTGGATTGGCCTGCTCAATGAAAATAGAAAAGACTCAACAAAATATGAAGATAATATATTTTAGGCGTTGCTGCCAAGATACTGTATTTGGCCATTCCAAACTAACTACATAGTAGAAACTATGGTATGTTTAGATGTGGTGTGTATTGTTGTATGTTGCACTACAACTATGTATTTGTTCAGCTAGTACATATACTAACGTTCAAAAGTTTGTGGTCACTTAGACATTTCCTTGTTTTTTAAAGAAAAGCACAATTTCTGTCCATTAAAATAACATCAAATTGATCAGAAATACAGTGTAGACATTGTTAATGTTGAAAATGACTATTGTAGATGGAAATAGCTGATTTTTAATGGAATATCTACATAGGCCTACAGAGGCCCATTATCAGCAACCATCACTCCTGTGTTCCATTGGCACGTTGTGTTAGCTAATCCAAGTTTATCATTTTAAAAGGTTAATTGATCATTAGAAAACCCTTTTGCAATTATGTTAGCACAGTTGAAAACTGCTGTTCTGATTAAAGAAGCAATAAAACTGGCCTTCTTTAGACTAGTTGAGTATCTGGAGCATCAGCATTTGTGGGTTCGATTACAGGCTCAAAATGGCCAGAAACAAAGACCTTTCTTCTGAAACTCGTCAGTCTATTCTTGTTCTGAGAAATGAAAGCTATTCCATGTGATAAAAAGAAACTGAAGATCTCGTACAACACTGTGTACTACTCCCTTCACAGAACAGCGCAAACCGGCTCTAACCAGAATAGAAAGAGAAGACATTTCTAAGTGACCCCAAACTTTTGAACGGTAGTGTATATTCTCTTAAAGCAGTATCTTGTTTTAAAGACTAGTATTTTAATCAGACACTAAGGCCCATGTTTTACACAATGGTGAGAAAGGTGTAGGCTATCAGGCTATACACCATCGGTAGGCCTATTTATAGGCAATATTTTTCAACATCCATCGCATGATGGAGATGTAGCCTATCTATTTCCAGCATGTTTACACGAGAAATATAGGGTTGCATCTGTTTGGGGATAGTGACCACAAAGTGGACATGTAAAAGTTGAAACCGCATACTGCCAAAGCCTCTTCCGAGAAACCTATTAGTGGTTGTCCAGTAGCCATAAGCGTGCATTACTGTCCATTTACAGCGGCCCTCAGGTCTCATGCTCTTACCCCGGAGTTTAACTCTGAAAGGCTGCGCTCCAACGGAGCCCATTAGATTTTCTCATCGGAAGCTCAGAAACTCTGGGTATCAGTTGTGAAAAATGAACTAGGGAGCCAGGATTCCATTACACTTGATGCCTTCTGAATCCTTGATCTAGCACAAATGGAAAACCAGTTCAGTATCCCAACATCATTTGACTTTCATATGATAAAACATTAATGCACGTGCTTGTTCGGTGGTGGTCCCCATGGTGCTGGGCAATAACTGGAGCGCGAGAAACTGCAGCGAAATGTGCCAGACTTTAGGCCTATGTAAACATCACATCGTGGAAGACGCTTCTCCTCTTTTGTCATAGGCCTACACATTCTTCTGACAGTAGCATAGGATACATGCAAACTAATAATGTGTCAATTTCAGTAGACCTACGCATCATATTGGCGTATTGTTAATCTCAATGTTATGGGCCAAGTAGGACACAATGCCAAAAGCACGCCTTTAAATGTGTGCTACTGACCCTCCTGAGTTCATCATAAGCCCACAACCTGTTCAGTTAGTGTAGCCTAAAATATTACATGTAAACACATAATCAGCTAGATTTGTACTGACCACACCACGGCTTTTTCTTCAATGGTGACGACATTAGGATATCCCACAAAGTGATACATATGTAAATGCATGTCTATCCATCCTGTAGCAACAGTGAGTCAGCGTTTTATAGGCCTAGCTCACATTAAGGCTCTCGCTTATTACTGCAAGCAAATTCCGGTAGATGGCAGTAACAGCACGCCAAATGTTAATGGTGGCAGGTTGAACTTGTGTCAGTGCACAGGGCATTGTGCAGAGCCGCTGTGCTCGGAATCGACACCGTTAGGGGTTGTTTGTGAGCACGTGCTCAGCTCGGTGTGTAATCCATTCTACTGCTCTAAACGGAGGTTAAATTGATAAGGGCAACCAGGCTCGATTCAATCTCCAACCTTTTGTTAGGTGTAGGCGCGGTTTATAGGCTACTTATGGCGCTACAGGTCTGCTCCACATGTGATTACTAATTATCATTAGTTAGGTTGCCATTGCCATGTCTAATTTCCCATTATTTACATAAACTAAAAATGCATTTTCTATATTTGAATCAATTCTCAAATATGCCCTGGCAGTCATATTTTTGTTGGTACAAAGAAATCCTTTTGGAAAAGGGCGCTGGAGTAAGGAACATGGTTTTGGTTCTGTGCGGTCCTTTTGGATAAGAAATGTGTTTTTTGTAAGATGAATCTCTTTAAAAACATGTACTGAAGGATTTGAAGTCAGTCTTCATCCCAACAGATCATTAGCTCGTGTTGTTTTGTTGTTGAGATGATTCGTTGTGTCCTACCTGTTGACCTAGGCTATTTGAAATGAAAACAACAAATATTAAACCATTATATAACCTACATGTGGTTGTATGTTATTAATGCCAATAACTATAATATTATAGGCTATGTTATGTGATAACAACAATTATACAATGTACACTAATATGTCTATAAAAATTACATCATATTTGTAGCCTTATTTATAGATACTGCTTGTTAAATTAATACAAGGTATTTCATAAATGTTTGTGAACGTTCATGAAACACATTTTGAACCACTTGGCCTAAATTGAACGAAACATTCCATGAGTTTTAAACAACGTTTTTTAATTGACCTCGCTATATTTATAATGCTTTTAGCAATTTTCACCCGTGGAAATAAGCTACAGACTTGTTGCGTTGTTCCATTCATTACGATTTCTAAGCCAGTTCAGAAATGGTCAGAGTCAAATCCCGAGGTCAGACGAAGAGAGGGCGAAAAGGTGATTACTGCCTTCAACTGGCGGCCAATCTGTCGCTCGTTATTTGTCCTCGGCTGAGCGGGTTCTGGGTTTGTGGCGGAGTCCACCCGGCGCTTTCAATGCTACTGCTAGTGAAGGGACTCGTTTCGCCTGGAACTCTCCCTTCATTCACAATAGATTGGCCGCGTTCACTGACAGACCATGGAACAATCGCCAATTCACAAGAGAGATGTGTCACCAAATCGCCAAAGTCCAGCTATTATGGCATTCGTTTAAGTGGTTTCTTGCGAATAAACTCCTCTCGAATTATGTATTTGTTGGAACCTCGAAGATTATTTACAAAATTTGTCAATTTCTAAATGGTTTCATGATTGTTGGGCAGAGTCACCATAGGAGGCGCGGTGGACTATTGGTGGTTGGGGGGCAACCTCTCCGGCGCAGCGTGGATCGCTAGCTCTGTCTCGCTCTCTCTATCTCACTCTCTCTCTCTCTTTTTCCTATCTCTCTTTCTCTTTTTCTCTGCTTAGTTGATAATTTTTACCAATTCACATCCTCGAACACATCATTTTTGTCTCTCTCCCTTTTACTGACTGGCATGATCTATATGAGTGAAATTGACGTTTATTGCTTCTGGCCCACTCCCGAGTGACGCAGCGGTCTAAGGCTGGAAAAGGGAGGCGTCACTATAGACCTTGGTTCGATCCCGGGTTGATTCACAACCGGCCGTGAACGGGAGTCCCATTAGGGCGGCGCACAATTGGCCCAGCGTCGTCGTGTTAGGGGAGGGTTTGACCGGGGTAGGCCGTATTGTAAAATACGATTTTGTTCTTAAATGACTTGCCTAGTTAAATAAAGGTTAAATGAAACTAGACAGACAGTTGGACAATGTAATTCTGCCTGGAAATCTAACTGAACAGGATATTTATTTAACATGACTACACCACTATGTCTAAATAAGTGGAAATATGGAGTCGTTTTGGAAGACTGAATCTGATGGACATTATGCAAACTGCTATGAAATAATAATAAATAAATAAAAATAACTATCAAGAGGCTAATAAGCAAATGTATTCCAAAAGCAATGTGTAAATGTGTGTAAGATATTTTATATTTAGATAAAAGTTGATTAATTTGGTAGGCCTATTTTGTTTTATAATTCATAGATATGCAATGTTTAGTCATCAGAATAAAAACATCTTTAAATAATGAATCATACTAAACTATGAAAATAACATTGTCCACAGGTTTTTGCAAACTAATGTTATAGTCCTATTTCTCTCCATGTTGCTCTCTTTGGTGGTGTGTTTTTGTTGTCTGTTATCAGTGGAGAATAGCTGTTGAAAACACAGGTCTAGCGCTATGTCAGCTGCTCGTGGGTCTGTCGGCCTAGTGTGCAGAAGGCGCGAGATCAGAGCAATGCCCAGCACCCCACCCCCTCCATTGAACAGTAGAGAAGTGTGTTTCGGATGAACAAGCTAACGTTGGGTTTCTTTCATGTTGTGGTTGTTTTAAATGTGTTATGGAATGATACTTGTCAGCATTAAACCATTTCCCCCGTGCTGACCAGTTTTAAACAGTAAGCATCAGAGGAGGTACGATCCCATCTTCCTATGGTTCCAAATGATTGTTCAAACGGCTGGTTTATACACCACTGATGCTGTATCATAGCCTCTCGTGACCCCTCAAATACTTTTTCATAGAATTACAGTTTTAAATCCCAGTAGTCTTAGAAAGGAAATAATGTGTATCACCCTACATGCCATGTAAACATCAGACAGGTTCTTTATGGCATTCTGAGAACAAATCAGACTGCTCCCTTTTCAGTTTTGAACTGCATGGAAATACCCATTTTTTCATGTTCTTCTTTCCCTTACGAAACACACACACATTCTTCTCCAAACCTATGGTCAACATCCACTTTTTTAAAATTATAATTTGAAATCAACAATATGCATCGAATTCCTTGAAATATTGTGTACAAATGCATGCTTTGGGTAGCCAATGAAAATTGTGTACAAATTGCACGTGAATACCCCCTGAACTTTATTTTAAAAAAATTAAACTATCAACGTTTGTCTAATAAACAATTGTTTTGTCACTGAAACACTTAAAAACACTGAACTTGTGTTTTTATGGCTTAGTATAGCTTTCTCAACCAAAACTACTATAGGCTACAAATAGTTTTTGTTCCACGGCTTACCTTTTTCAAAACCTGCTTGAAAAGGAAGGAGCGTTTTTAGCAAAAAGGCCTGGTCCTGACAAGAGCGCTGTGCGCTGTGAGGCTGCGCCGCTGCTGCACGTGCTGAATCCGGGTCAGAGGGAACTGCTGCTCTTTGAGAGCTGCATGAATACCCACGAATAGAAAAGTTGTGTTCAGTTAACCGATTAAATCAGCGAAAAACAGGGCAGTGCAAGCCTTTCTCACTGCAGACCATGTCCAAATAGTTTGGGGCTGCTTCTATGCTTGCAAGGTTATGGGAATAGCACAAATAATCCATTCGTCTGTTTGTTTGACACACGCATTATAGACCAGCCACACAGATAGGGATTGAAAAAAAAATGCCCGACCATTTTTGCTGCACTTGTCTCAAATTTTTGTTTACTTTCTGTATGCCTCGTATTTGGATCTGAGTATCACACACGGCCACTCCTGGCAAAGTTATTTTGTCTCATTATACATATTCGATCACGAACGAAAGCCGGCACCAGTAAAGATCCCTGATGAAACAACAGACCTCATCCACTTATAGTTATAGGTTATATATGTTATATGTAATATGTTATATATAGGCCTATACCATGAGCAAAATGTCAACCACCTGCAATGTAAATATGCCAAATTTTCAATAGACCTATTTGTTTCAAGTGTATCTTAGTTAGGCTACTACAAAAAAAGTTGTATTTTCTGAATAAGTTTAGTAAGAATAAATACAAACACGTTAATTTAACGTCCATTTAAAATATTTGTACTATTGTGTGGACCGGCTTTAGTAAAAATGATGAACCACTTCTATAGAGGCTATATGATTGTTATAGCGGACATCTGCATTATAGCTCATCCCCCTATCCTTTTTATTGATAAGAATTATCTTCAGTTTCCGATTAATTTAATCTTAACCATGGCTGGGACTTGTCGTCGCCAATAAACTAATGTGGTCTGAAGGGGCTGCTGCGGTGATACAGATCAGCTATGGTCTCTGCTGACCCATGCGGGTGATAGGACCTATCTTTCTGCTGCAGATGGATTTACCAGTTAAAACGGGCTTAAATACACATTTATCACAATCACAACTTGCAATGATTGCACTCGAATCAGATCATATTTGTTTTTCAGCACTTAGTTTGCATTAGGGCATAGTTATTTTTGATGAATATTGTTTTGGGGTCGTTTTGGTATTCATCTCACGGTGAGAAACGATATGAGTAGGCTATGGTCAGTGAAAACTCATTTAGCAACAATTGTGTCAAAACAACACCTGGATAGGACCGAATACGACATTGATAACTTGAAATGACATTCTCAGTAAAACACACACACACACACACACACACACACACACACACACACACACACACACACACACACACACACACACACACACACACACACACACACACACACACACACACACACAGACACATTCATATTCAAGTGCCGAGTTAAGTGAGCGAGTAACATTGGTATACACGTGGGTTATTGGTGTACCTTGTAGTTAGTTGAAGTTGTTGTCATGTGAATACACTGGGTTGGAATATTGTCAGAAAAAGACATCCATATTTTTGTATACGGACATTCCAATGTCAAAGCAATGAGGATCTTGGCCACGGAATGTATTCTGTTGTCACTATCTTTTATGTCCTTTGGTTGGACTAAGGATAATGATGAAGATATGATATGTTCAATCCAAGTTGCCCAGCCTTTTTGGAATGCAGCTCATTAAGATATCAGAGTGTCAAAGACATGTCAATGCCAATACAATTGATACACTACATGCATACAGATGCATTCTGTTTAGTGTCTGAAAAGTGCATGCTGTTGACCTGTTTAATGGAGCTGTTCGTCATTATTCCACCAACATAGAATAAAGCAGTGTAACTCTCAGAAGTATTCGCTCTGGACTACTTTTCTCCTTTCAAAGACACTTCCTGTGCTCACAGTGCATTGAAACCTAATTATTTCGCAGCTACAAAACATGTTGGAAGAGTTTTAGAGAACAAGCAGAACTCTGTGTAAGAACAACTCTAATCTACCATCATAATTATTGTCAGTTCAATTGTAAATATACAAGTTATTATGATTGGTTTTGAATTTAGGATAGAATGCAGGGAGGAAGCTTTTCTGGGGGGAATGCTCTTCCCTGGGTAAAGAAAGGCTCTTTCACCGACCCACAATGGGAGATTGAGGCAGGGGAGGAGTCCACCATGCTTAGTCCATTTAATGGCGCGTTTACTTAATTTCTGTATTCACTGGCAACCATAAACAAAAGGGGAAACGGGACTCTTGCTTAAGAGCTAGGCCTACATGACGTTGACGTTTACCATAACACATGCATATATTCAGGAGCAAAACGATTTTTGTTCAACATCTAGTCTATGGCTTTGGACACGTAGGCTATATGTGTCGCCTAGTGTCGTAAAAGGACCCACAGCATGTGCATCAGAATCATTACGCTCGTCTGGGCATAATATTACCATTTCTCAACATAGATGCTCATAAACGATTGATGGTGGACAATGAACACTCACTTAAAAGAGAGACTTAATGCAGAATATATAACAACATGGAATACTGTATTTTGATTTAGAAATATGCACGAACATAAACACGCAATAAAGAATAATAAGCGCTTTAGGAAATATACGACTGTAATTGTCATTGAAGAATATCCCAATGTTTATATGAAATAGTTTTGCATAACTGTGACTGATAACACGTTTATCTAGTGTCATTATCCATGTTCGGTATAAAAACTAACTAACAAAACGTCTAGAGCACTTTTTTACATTTTGACAAATATTTTATGTAGGAACACCAAGTCGAGAAAAGTGAACAAGGATAGAAAAGATGGAGATGGGAGAGCAATACTATGTACAATCATATCTACACATATAGGATATTACAGACCGGGAGAATGATCGCATTGTTTACATATCTACACATATAGGATATTACAGACCGGGAGAATGATCGCATTATTTACATATCTACACATATAGGATAGTACAGACCGGGAGAATGATCGCATTATTTGAGATATACATAATTCAATATAAAATCTTGAAATAAAAATACAAATCTGATACAGTCATAACGATTCGGTTCCACATTTCACCATTTACTCCACACAGGCAGTGACAGAAGTGTAGTACAAAGGTGCTTATAACGTAAATGATTGTCTGATGAACATAAAGTTAAACATAATTGCATCTTGGCTGAGCGGCATCATCACTTGGACTAAAACGAAGATGAAAAGGCGATAAACACCCTCTGGTAATTAATTCCCTCTTCTCGACGATCCTTGTAGAAATATTGAACAAGGTATTTTTCCCAGATACAAAAAAACAGCATGCAGGTGGTGGTGGGGGCGTGGTGGGTCCATTGAAAGCGCTTAAAAAATACGTTTTTTTGTTGTTCTTTTTTTATATATATTTATATAAATTGGTCCTTTTTTCATCCTCGATATTTCATAGTTTCTTTTCAGGTCCATATTTCCTGTAAATATTTATATTTTTATATCATACGTCGCACTCGGAGTCACTGGATGTTACTGAAAGAATGGACGTTCCAGTGTCAACTCGCTCTGTCATACTGGAGATGCTGGTAGTAGGACTGGCCGCGGTAGACGGCGATTCGGCCGAGCTGCGTGGAGTGCACCCGGATTCTGAAAGGGACCGCATACCGTTCTGTCTAATTCCCTGGTGCTGAAGCCTAAAGAAAGGGAAAATAACATAGCAATTAAATACAGTGTCCCTCCGCAAAATACCGCTCAGCCTGCTTGTCATTCACTCCATGCCATGCCTTTAACAAATGCAGCCTAATGGGAGTAAGAATAGTCTAAAACAAAGCAGAATAAATACTAAAAATGTGGAAATATGACAGCGTATATTAGAATAAGAGGCTGGTTGTTAGTTATACTTAAACCGTGGCCAATGCAATTTGAGAAATGTTTTTTATCTTTGATTTTGTCATATCCAGGCCTACGTCCAAATGAATGAGAGACTACAGGCCTACATCCAAATGAATGAGACTCCATTTTTCAGATTGTTTTGATTTACTGACACGTCAAATGTGGAATAATTGCAATCATCCTACATGAATCAATCCACAATGTAGGCCTCCCATTTTATCACTGAGGAAACGCAGATGATGAAATGTAGCTGTGTTCTTCTATTCTTCACCAACTTTTCTGTTTTCATCCAGTTCAATTTGTCATTAATTATTGCGTTGCCAATAAATAATAGTCTACACACATTGTGAATCGAAAACATGGCTGCAAAACAGGCTATAGTTTTAGAATTAATATGTGGTATTTATGTTGACAGCTTATATCAAATGTTATGCATCAATCGTTTCCAAACGTCTATAGTCGAATGTATACGTTTCGTATGTGTAAAAAGCACCACGAAAAAAAAAAAAATCGTAACTGAACACATTCATTTTGCAAAACTATCCCATCTTTCCCAGTGTTTTTTTGTGTGTGGTTTCTTAGTCTGCACTGGCCTTTTACAGCTGCTACATGTACATTATATTATGTTGAGTAAACAACTAACCAATAACCTATGAGCTAGGTGTTTTGTTTTATTTCCTGTTTGTGGTCCAAATCTATACCACGCTGCAGTGTGTCAAGTTTTCAGACCAAAACGTTCACTTGTTGAGAGAAGATAACAATCAATTAAAAACGTAGTATACCAACAACATGCTGTATTCCAAGTTTAACAGACATCCTTATGAATCATTATTTTCTGTCTTGTCTGGAAAATAGGACTTCAAGATTTGCATTGCTGCTGATATTCTTTGTGTGTACTTCCTGTTTTGTTATCTAACGCATACACTGATGTTTTCATTCTGCTTATCAGGGGAAACTAGCATATCAGCGTAATCTAGCCTACACGCTTTCGAATTTGTCGAGAGTTGTGTGTTTTACGTAGAATCATCTTTTACGCATTTTAATATATTTTGGTTTATTTTGGACAGCAATAATAGTTAGATTTTTCTGTACACGCTTTGAAAAAAAGGTTCTATATAGAGACCCCAAATAACTATTTGTTCTAAGAGTGTAGCCCCTGAATGCATATAGGCCAATGAGATTAAAAAGTAAAATGTTGCCGTGCTCCCTCCCCACCTCCAACCATACACCCAACTTGCTAATTTGTAACCCTCTATAACCTTGTTTATTACTTCGATTAAGTTTTCTATTTACATGGTATGTTTGCATTCAGTTTCTTAGGAATTATTTTTGCTTATTTGGTTCTGTGTAGCCTATGCTTTGACAAATGAACAGCGCACTGACCTGTTTTTTGCTGCCGCGGCTCTGTCTCTTTGCCTCCGGTTTTTAAACCAATTTCCGACCTGTGTAGGAGTGAGTCCAGTGGCTTGTGCCAGTTCCCTTTTCTTGCTGGGGTTTGGATATGGGTCCTGAAGGTACCACTCCCTTAACAGACCGCGCGTCCTCTCTTTGAAACAGTGTGTCTTCTGCTCGCCGTCCCAGATGGTCCTGGGCAGGGGGAACTTCTTCCGTACCCTGTACTTGTCAACCGGTCCTAAGGGGCGACCGCGCAGCTTCTCGGCCTCCTGGTAGTGTGCCTCCAGCCACATGGCCTGCAGTTTGCCATGGGAGTCTTTGGTAAACTTGTGGTTCTCCAAGATGTGATAAAGGTCTCGAAAATTCCCCGTGTGGAAAGCAACCACTGCGCGAGCTCGCAGGATGGACTCATGCTTGTTGATCTGCTCGCATGCTCCAGGTGCCACCGGCAGGGACCATAGGAATCGTCCCAGCCGTTCAATGTCTCCGGTTTCCTCCAGCGTCTCACAGACGCTCGCCACTTGCTCCGGAGAGAAGTTGAGGGTCGGTAGCGCAAACATTGACAAGTCTTCTGGAGACCTGGTGGGAGTGCTGCTCGCCAAGAGCACAGGGCGCTCAGTGAAGTTTGGCAGGAAGAAATGGGAGGGATAAAGCTCTAAAGGGGATCTGAAAACCATGGAATGACCTGAGAGAGAAATACAGTTATCAAGAAAAAGAAAAGACGAGTATAGATTGTACGATTCAATAGCTATCGCCTAATGACACCAGCCTCATAATATCTCCCCCTAAATCCACCGTGAGTGTAGCACTGAAACATTTTGTTTCGCTTTTCTATTGGTCTTCTTGGTGTGGTTGTGAGGTTGTCATGGCAGCCCTGCCAATCACTGTCAAGCGTGCCAATCATTAGCCAGTACGTAGACTAGGGCTTTCACCACTTCTGTTGCAAGCACCGGGGGTTATCAGAAACTCCAATCTCAACACCACCCTCCCACTGCACGACTATAGTGAAGTATAAGACAAGGCTCGCCTATTTGTTGAATGGAATTAGCAATTAGTGGGTGGAATATTATTGCGATCTTAACGAGGCTCGTTAAAGCTCAAGAAGAAATGTAGGGAGAGATGCTTAGGAGGGGGGGGGGGGGGGGGGGGTCTTAGTGGCGACAATCGGGCAGGAAAACGTTTGATTTTCTTTTTTCGTAACAGTCAATTCACACCTTATGTTGGGGTAGTTTTTCCATTTTTCCCCATGTGAACCGTTTTATGTTTTGGTGAGGGACGAAAGCTGGCATCATTTAGGCCCATGGCATTATTTAGGCCCATGATTTTTGTCTAAATGTTTGGGTATATTGCGCAAAATGCGTATAAAAAAAACGTTATTTAAACGAATAAAACATAATATAATCCATTTTTTACCGTTTGATATGTCTGTCTGACTCACTTCCGGAGATGAATCGGAAAAGGCGATATGTCAATATTTTCGTGACACAGCCTGGGCGCTTGCTTTGCTCAGAGAACAGCAGACCGTTGGTGTGGGTGTAATTCGCAGTGGCTCACCCTCTAGTCGGGCTTGGCCTCCGCTTGGTATTACGCAGCAGTGCAACCCTGCTGGCCCACTGCCCAGTGTGCGTTTTTCCAAACAGTGTTTTCATGTTAAATGAATATCGATGCGGTGCGTTGTAATGATTAAATGTTGATCAACTGGGCCATTTCAATTAAGAACGTTTTGCCACTGGTATTGTCTTTGCAGTTCTTTCGCTGTAGGCCTAGTAGTTTTGGCGACCATTTGTATAATTATGGTGAAAATTATTAGTCTGAAACAATATAGCCTAAAGAAAACTAGGCGTATTGCATCCTTTCATTTTCACAACTATAGGCATGATCAATACCCACATATGTCACTGGATTCGGTTTAGAGCCCACATCAGTAGCCATAGCGGTGTGGTTTTCATGTTTATTTCAAAAGTACCTGTAGGCCTAATGCTTCATATTTTGTCATGGCTTAGTTGGTGTTAAAACGACGAGTTCACAGTCGCGAACAGTGCTCACATTGTATAAGCGCATGCATTAGACGTAGTGAAACACAACATCTAGACTTCGGCTAATCCGACCTCAATAAAACTGACATAATTATCCTATGCCGCCCTTCTAAATCATTCAGGAATTCAAAACGTTTCCTTCTCTTTCTCCAGCCTCAGATTTTTGCATTCCTCGCCATCTTCCTACACGACCGGTTCCAGCATAAGGGAGAGTAAGTAGCATGCACATCTGCGTTTTCGTTTTCTGTTTATCATATTCACATCCAATTACAATTACTGTGAGGTTGTTCCAGTGGATGCAGATACCATAGTTATACCATTGCTTTGTTTTCGTGTGTGTGCGTGTGTGTGTTTGTGCTGCGTGTGTGCGTGTGTGTGTGAGAGTTTGTGTGTGTGTGTGTGTGTGTGTGTGTGCGCGCGCGCGCTATAAGGGTGGGGTGATGATCATGTTGGAAGCTTAAGAGCAGGTTGTCTTTGGGATCAAATCTGTTTGCTCCCTTGTCATACGAAACTCAGGAGAAGTAATTCCAAGTGGCACTTGAATTGGTCCAATTGGAAAGCTTCTTGGACTGGAAGTAACCTGCGTTATTTCCATGCTGGCTATGGTCGTGTTAAAACGAACCTCCCCCTTCTCGCTCCGCCAATATTAAGAGGGGGCTTAACGGAAAGTAATCGGAATATTTAAAGCTGCGTTGCTTGTGTCCCCGGTCTACACATTTATCTGATCAATATGCATGGACTCCAGGTATTACGTAGAGCTATGTTTTTTAAGGAGATGGAGCCTAGTTGTAAGCAGCCCTCGCAGGCAATTCGGAAATCACTTCGGTGAAATGTAAAACCTGAATGGGTTTGCAAAGCCAGTGGTAAATCACATTCTTCTTACATAGCCTAGCTTTTGTTTACGTTAAGCATGTCATTAACACCTCCATACAAGTTTATTCACCTGGCCTAATTGTCTGTTTATCCTCCAGCTTCTTAGTACTCCTCTCTTAATGATAACCAGCGGGAGACGCGTTATTCAATGCCGACTAACCATTAACTTGATCTTTGTTTATTTACCACAGAACCCCGACGTGACAATACAGGCATGAGTTAGGACTAACTCTAAACGGACAGCACAAATATGAATGAACCTTGACTCGGCGTGATTACTTAACGGGGATGTATTTATTTGCGCCCGTTGACTCTGAGCTCAACATTTCGGAAGTTAGGCTGTATTTTTTCAATGATCCAAGGGGGGAAATAAACAAAGGTCTTAGGTTGCGTCATATTCTGAGAGGGGGAACCGAGCCACTCAATGAAAAGGTAAGAAAGCAGTCATTTTTATTTTCTTCCCTACTTAACCTCGGCTTCTCAATTGATGACGAGAAAAAACCTGCTACACCCACCCCTGATCAAAATGCATGCGTAATTGTTTGTTTTTTTCAGCATAAGGACTGAACAGAATGCAGCGCGGGTACATTGGCTACTTTCATCTTTTTAATTATTTCGTTTTTCTGACGCATGTATAGACTATACATACTTCAATAGACGATTTTGACACTGCATGGTCAAAGATTGAGATTGTTTTTATGACAGGGTCTTGGTCACATGCTGATGTGGGCAGCGACAGTTTCTCTTAAAGTTCTTGACTGAACTCGCAATAGAACGCATTCGAACTTTTAGGGTGACATTTTGTCAGATTTACCACAAAACTACGTTATCCATCAGTCAGCATAGTTATTTCTTCTCTTCTTCTGCTTCTTCGCCTTTTTTTCTCGTCTTCTTTTCGTCCTCCTTTCCCCTTCTTCATTTTTCCTTGTTTTAATCAGGTTTTAAACGGGTTATTGTCAACGATTAACTACAGGGACCGGACTATATATGCATTATTTCTTGAAAAAATCCGTTTGTCCAAGGGCGGAGGTGGAAATCCTTTCCGGATCCTGTAAATTCGTTAGTCACACACTGGGCTCTGCCTCTTTAGTTGACTATTAATTATTTAAAAATCTGATTGACTAAAACGCTTGTTTGAACCTACTTTTAAAATCGAATCGTTTTAGGATAGCCCATGATTTGCGCAAGACGCACGCTTGGTATAGGCTAATAGTGATGAGCTCACCCAAATGTCTTAGCCTATAAAATGTCGATAGATGCATGGAAAACATTAACAATTACATGATTGATTAGGTATATTGCCGTGTCAATTTAGTGTCAGATAATCTGAAAAAATGCGATTGCATTTGGTTTGCTGCTTTCGTGTTTGTCTTCATGGAGCGAAAACGAGCACCAGTCTCCTTCAAGTCTTGCACAACAAGAGCTGCTGCAGCTATGTAACGCTGTCGGGATGGGGCGCAAATACCCCTTTCTTGGTTTTCTTAGCACCGGCTTCAACCCTCTTTGCTGGGCGTCCAAAGGTAGTTTATAGCTCTGGACTGGAGCGTTTATTGTTATTGGTCTTTCAGTAGCCTATATCGTTTGTCTTTTTATAATGATTATGACATACACACCTTGAATCAGACGTAGCCTACCTTTATAGACTGAAAATATATATTGGCTATTGTCAGTACTAAATTGTTTATTGGCCATTGATACAGCCTGGGTAGTATTGACTTGGCACATGGTACTGGGAGGAATTGAGTGTTTGTCAAAGATAGCAACAATGAGAACCAGTGGGTCAGAAGAGAGAATGTAGATGGAGATTACGAGATGGTTGTTTACCCATGCAGGACAGGTGACTATGGGTCTTTTGGACAAAAGTGTTTTCTGATTATTTGTTTTTAGGGTCTAGAAATCTGCTTATTTAAAAACAAAATACGAAAAGTTCCTACATTTGAAACCAGTGCAGACTAATATTTAGTTTAGAACCATCCAAACCATCCAGACCTATTGGCCGATGCTACATTAACTCTTTCACCAAACTCCAAATTATTCGACTGTAAAGAGTTTTTCCCAACTTATCCTTTTCTTTTTTTGTGTGGTCTCATTAAGTGGGCATCCTGCTAAGTCTGTGGGGTTATACGGGAGTTGTCCAATCAGTGTATTTGCACGGCTTGTTAGCGACAGTTAATGAGGGCGCTCCGCGCACGGACAGAATAGCGCCTCAATGTTAGATTTACCTTGTGTCAACTCGTTACTTCTAATGAAGCCATTGGAAGCTTCTCAGTGAATGGAGCCGGGAGGCTGGAACTGTAGGCTCTCTTTCTTCCGGTTACTCTAAGGAGGGATTTCGCTGGACTGAACTCCGTGATGCGTGTATCAGTTGGTAGGCGTGTTCTGAGTCATTTGGATTGGACAAGAGAAAAGGGAAGTGTGTGTGTGTGTGTGTGTGTGTGTGTGTGTGTGTGTGTGTGTGTGTGTGTGTGTGTGTGTGTGTGTGTGTGTGTGTGTGTGTGTGTGTGTGTGTGTGTGTGTGTGTGTGTGTGTGTGTGTGTGTGAGTGAAATAAATCACCTCGTGTAATATCGCAAGCTGCTATCGTGTATTAGCCTACTTGGTCAATCGGGTTTGACGTGTCAGTTTGTCTCTCCAACAGTTCCACACTGTGCTTTCTCTTGGCCGGGTCCGTGTGCTTTCTCTTGGCCGGGTCCCTGTGTGCTTTAAGTCGAATCAACAACACATCATTGCCTCACAATTTAGGTAAAACAGCGTAGTTTCTCAAATGCCTTTCCAAATGTGCTTCCCCTCACTATTCCTGCCCACAAGGGCACCACTTAAAAATCAATTAGTCTTTCATTTCCTCAAGGAAATATTTCGAAACGAATTTTAGGATCCCAAGCAGGATGGCAACAACGTTTAAATTATGTATTTGTTTATTTATCCCTTTATATATTTAGAATATTAGTTATTTATTTAACCACAGATTTTTTTACGCATCCTTAACAGCTTGTTTATGTAGCTCGTTGTTATGCAGATCTAGGCATACACAGTAAACACTAGCAGTAAAATAAACACACACATCTCACATGTTCAGAGTCAAAAGTAACTCACTGGTTAGACACATTAGAATATTATTAATTTGATAGATAATACATGCATAATGTAGTCATGTTAGACTATGTGAGTCATATGGGTTAATATAATCAGATACACTAATTAATATAATTAATATGAAATAACTCATCATGCTTTAAAGACAAGGAGATGTAGGTTTAGACCAAATAAACACGAGAGTCACTTTATCAAAAGTTTATCGATTATAGGTTTATGTGAAAGCATAGTTTTATACAGGGTCTCTGTTCGGTTTATGTGAAAGTATAGTTTTATACAGGGGTCTTTGATAGGTTTATGTGAAAGTATAGTTTTATACAGGGGTCTTTGATAGGTTTATGTGAAAGCATAGTTTTATACAGGGTCTCTGTTCGGTTTATGTGAAAGTATAGTTTTATACAGGGGTCTTTGATAGGTTTATGTGAAAGTATAGTTTTATACAGGGGTCTTTGATAGGTTTATGTGAAAGTATAGTTTTATACAGGGGTCTTTGTTAGGTTTATGTGAAAGTATAGTTTTATACAGGGGTCTTTGATAGGTTTATGTGAAAGTATAGTTTTATACAGGGGTCTTTGATAGGTTTATGTGAAAGTATAGTTTTATACAGGGGTCTTTGTTAGGTTTATGTGAAAGTATAGTTTTATACAGGGGTCTTTGATAGGTTTATGTGAAAGTATAGTTTTATACAGGGGTCTCTGTTAGGTTTATGTGAAAGTATAGTTTTATACAGGGGTCTCTGTTAGGTTTATGTGAAAGTATAGTTTTATACAGGGGTCTTTGATAGGTTTATGTGAAAGTATAGTTTTATACAGGGGTCTTTGATAGGTTTATGTGAAAGTATAGTTTTATACAGGGGTCTCTGTTAGGTTTATGTGAAAGTATAGTTTTATAAAGGGTCTTTGTTAGGTTTATGTGAAAGTATAGTTTTATACAGGGGTCTTTGATAGGTTTATGTGAAAGTATAGTTTTATACAGGGGTCTTTGATAGGTTTATGTGAAAGTATAGTTTTATACAGGGGTCTTTGATAGGTTTATGTGAAAGTATAGTTTTATACAGGGTCTTTATTAGGTTTATGTGAAAGTATAGTTTTATACAGGGGTCTTTGATAGGTTTATGTGAAAGTATAGTTTTATACAGGGGTCTTTGATAGGTTTATGTGAAAGTATAGTTTTATAAAGGGTCTTTGTTAGGTTTATGTGAAAGCATAGTTTTATACAGGGGTCTTTGATAGGTTTATGTGAAAGTATAGTTTTATAAAGGGTCTTTGTTAGGTTTATGTGAAAGTATAGTTTTATACAGGGTCTTTATTAGGTTTATGTGAAAGTATAGTTTTATAAAGGGTCTTTATTAGGTTTATGTGAAAGTATAGTTTTATAAAGGGTCTTTATTAGGTTTATGTGAAAGTATAGTTTTATACAGGGGTCTCTGTTAGGTTTATGTGAAAGTATAGTTTTATACAGGGTCTTTATTAGGTTTATGTGAAAGTATAGTTTTATACAGGGGTCTTTGATAGGTTTATGTGAAAGTATAGTTTTATACAGGGGTCTTTGTTAGGTTTATGTGAAAGTATAGTTTTATACAGGGGTCTTTGATAGGTTTATGTGAAAGTATAGTTTTATACAGGGGTCTTTGATAGGTTTATGTGAAAGTATAGTTTTATACAGGGGTCTTTGTTAGGTTTATGTGAAAGTATAGTTTTATAAAGGGTCTTTGTTAGGTTTATGTGAAAGTATAGTTTTATACAGGGTCTTTGTTAGGTTTATGTGAAAGTATAGTTTTATAAAGGGTCTTTGTTAGGTTTATGTGAAAGTATAGTTTTATACAGGGGTCTTTATTAGGTTTATGTGAAAGTATAGTTTTATAAAGGGTCTTTGTTAGGTTTATGTGAAAGTATAGTTTTATACAGGGGTCTTTGTTAGGTTTATGTGAAAGTATAGTTTCATACAGGGGTCTTTGTTAGGGTTATGTGAAAGTATAGTTTTAAACAAGGTCTTTGGGCAACATAAACAAGACCTAATTTGGCAGGCCTACAGTTGTGACACTGCTTGCTGAAAAAAAAAATGTTTATTAAAAGTAGGCTATGGAATATATACAGCATAATCACATTTAATTATATACTCATTAGCCTATATTTCACATTTCTGTGTCTTCTAGTTCAGTGGTTCCCAAACTTTTTATAGTTCCGTACCCCTTCAAACATTAAACCTCCAGCTGCGTACCCCCTTTAGCACCAGGGTCAGCGCACTCTCAAATGTCGTTTTTTTGCTATCATTGTAAGCCTGCCACGCACACACTATACGATACATTTATTAAACACAAGAATGAGTGTGAGTTTTTGTCACAACCCAGCTCGTGGGAAGTGACAAAGAGCTCTTATAGGACCAGGGCACAAATAATAATATAATAATAATCAATAATTTTGCTCTTTATTTAATCATCTTACACATAAAACCTTATTTGTTAATTGAAAATTGTGAATAACTCACCACAGGTTAATGAGAAGGGTGTGCTTGAAAGAATGCACACAACTCTGCAATGTTGGGTTGTATTGGAGAGAGTATCAGTCTTAAATCATTTTACACACACAGTCTGTGCCTGTATTTAGTTTTCATGCTAGTGTGGGCCGAGAATCCACTCTCACATAGGTACGTGGTTGCAAAGGGCATCAGTGTCTTAAGCGCGATTTGCAAAGGCAGGATACAGAAATCTGGCAGTGGCTTCTGATTAAATGACATTTTCACAGAACCACTTGTTGAAATTTCGATGAAGCTTTCTTGTTCAGACATCGGTAAGTGGACTGGAAGCAGGGCATGAAAGGAGTAACGAATCCAGTTGTTTGTGTAATCCGCTTCGGGAAAGTACCCGGGTACTGTAATTGCGCACCCAACTCACTCAGATGCTTCTCTATATCACATTTGACATTGTCCGTAAGCTTGAGTTCATTTTCACACAAACAATCATACAAAGATGGAAAGACCTGTGTGTTGTCCTTGTTAATGCAGACAGAGAAGAGCACCAACTTCTTAATCATAGCCTCAAATTTGTCCCACACATTGAATATAGTTGCGGAGAGTCCCTGTAATCCTAGATTCAGATCATTCAGGCGAGAAAAAACATCACCCAGATAGGCCAGTCGTGTGAGAAACACGTCATCATGCAAGCGGTCAGACAAGTGAAAATCATGGTCAGTAAAGAAAATGTTTTAAGCTCGTCTCTCAATTTTTAAAAAAGTGTCAATATTTTTCCCCTTGATAACCAGCATATGTTGTAAAAGCGTAACATGGTCGCTGCCAAAATCATTGCATAGTGCAGGAAATACACAAGAGTTCAGGGGCCTTGCTTTAACAAAGTTAACCATTGTCACTGTAGTGTCCAAAACGTCTTTCAAGCTGTCAGGCATTCCCTTGGCAGCAAGAGCCTCTCGGTGGATGCTGCAGTGTACCCAAGTGGCATCGGGAGCAACTGCTTGCATGCGCGTTACCATTCCACTATGTGTCCCTGTCATGGCTTTTGCGCCATCAGTACAGATACCAACATGAGCAGCAGCTACGTTTTGGCTACATGCGGTCCATTAGTGGAATTCCCACGAGAGAGTAATGGTTAATGTAATTGGATGTTAATTATTTGACTAGGCTATCTGTATTTGACATTGTGTTGTTATTTCGCTGAACACTAGATGGTTTAATTTTATTTTTGGCAGTGTAACAAGGCTACTCGGGTGAGAAAAATCCTCACCCAAATGTATAACCCCGTTGGAAAATAAAAAATGGACTGCTTGAAAATGTGAAGAATTTTATTTTTACAAAAAAAAATTAAAAAAAAATGTAAAAAAAAAAAAAAAAATGTGAATCACATTTTTATATGGCGTACCCCCGACGGTATTCCCAAACTGGGGTACGCGTACCCCTGACGGTATTCCCAAACTGGGGTACGCATACCTCCAGTTTGGGAATACCTGTTCTAGTTGATCCTTTCAGGCTATAAGCCACTGGTTCATGCTTTTTAACACACACAGATTTTTGTTAGAAATCAGTCAATCAGATCTATAACAATGTTGGTTTTTAGTCCTTTGTGTGAAACATACGCTGTTGCATTGTGCCCTTGCCAAGGAGCAGCAATAGGACACACCAATGCTGGAGGTGTCAATGATCACTCTTCCAGGTGTTTGGCTAGAGCGCTTTATGCAGAGATAATATAATGAATGCATAGCTCACGCCCCTGGGCTTTACATATGATGCTCCAATAACACTCAATAGTCCCTAGACCTTGTTCTTCATGCCATTAGGAAACACTGAAGAGATGTTTTTCAAATGGCAAACATGTTTTATGTCAAGGTTGTCACAACAGATGACATGTCAGATGTTTTTTTAAATTAATTTCACCATAACATGCAATGAGATTTTACACCCGACCCTCTCATCATCATTGAGTTCATCAAGACCATTTGACCACATAGTATAGTAGCTCTAGTAGTATATGTATTTGTATTTGTTTTTGTATTTGTATTTGCCAAAGCAGCAGTTACTCTTCCTGGGTTCCATCAAAATTAAGACAGTTTATACAATTTAAAAAACATTACAATACATTTTCAGATTTCACAACACACTGTGTGCCTTCAGGCCCCTACTCCACCACTACCACATATCTACAGTACTAAATCTATGTGTATGTATAGTGCCAATGTGTGTGTTGCTTCACAGTCCCCGCTGTTCCATAAGGTGTTTTCTTAATCTGTTTATTAAATCTAATTTTACTGCTTGTGTCAGTTACTTGATGTGGAATAGAGTTCCATGTAGTCATGGCTCTATGTAGTACTGTGTGCCTCCCATAGTCTGTTCTGGACTTGCGGACTGTGAAGAGACCTCTTGTGGCATGTCTTGTGGCGTATGCATGGGTGTCCGAGCTGTGTGCCAGTAGTTTAGACAGACAGCTCGGTGCATTCAACGTGTCAATACCTCTCATAAATAAAAACAGCGATGAAGTCAATCTCTCCTCCACTTTCAGCCAGGAGAGATTGACATGCATATTGTTAATATTAGCTCTCTGTGTACATCCAAGGGCCAGCTGTGCTACCCTCTTTCTGAGCCAATTGCATTTTTCCTTAGTCCTTTTTTGTGGCACCTGACCACACGACTGAACAGTAGTCCAGGTGCGACAAAACCAGGGCCTGTAGGACCTGCCTTGTTAATAGTGTTGATAAGAAGGCAGAGCATCGCTTTATTATAGACAGACTTCTCCCCACATTAGCTACTACTGCATCAATATGTTTTGACCATGGCAGTTTACAATCTAGGGTTAAGGGTTTTGTTCCAAATACAATGCTTTTAGTTTTAGAAATATTTAGGGCTAACTTATTCCTTGCCACCCACTCTGAAACTAACTGCAGCTCTTTGTTGAGTGTTGCAGTCATTTCAGTCGCTGTAGTAGCTGACGTATATAGTGTTGAGTCATCCGCATACATAGACACTCTGCCTCTACTCAAAGTCAGTGGCATGTCGTTAGTAAAAATGGAATAAAACAAGGGGCCTAAACAGCTACCCATTTGCCATTTCACAATCATTTAATGTAGGCTATTAGGTTTATTATTATACAGCATCTGTAGTGCTTGGCAGTTCCTCTGTCAAACTCGATCGGGGTGCTAAACCCGTGATGCAGATGTGAATACTGGAGCTGTTGCTATAATTACCCAAGACAAGCAGTGAGTCGACACTGGAATATCGCAGTAAAACCCCTTAATCTGAGAAGGCTATGTCAGTACCATCATGTCGACAGGCAAGTCGTGTCCAATCTTATTTCACATGGGAGCCCATGAGCAACACCAGACTGTATTTGTGTACAGAAGTGATGTGTGTAGGATATATCCATATTCATTAATTCATTCATTAAACATATATTTATGGTATTGTATCTTCACATATCCCTTCCAAATTTTCACTGCACAGTAGTTGTTGTAGATTCATAGTTTGATGATGTATGCTATTCAGGTTTACAGTACCAGTCAAAAGTTTGGACACACCTACTCCTTCAAGGGCTTTTCTTTATTTTTACTATTTTCTACATTGTAGAATAATAGTGAAGACATCAAGACCATGAAATAACACATTTGGAATCATGTAGTAACCAAAAAAGTGTTAAACAATTCAAAATATATTTTATATTTGAGATTCTTATATTTTGAGAAGCACTACAGATGCTGTAGATGATAGACATAACAGCCTACATTATATGATTGTGAGATTACAGGGTAGGCCGTCATTGTAAATAAGAATTTGTTCTTAATTAACTGACTTGCCTAGTTAAATATAGGTTCAATAGCAACCCTTTGCCTTGATGACAGCTTTACACAATGGAATGCATTTCAATTAACAGCTGTGCCTTTTTAAAAGTTCATTTGTGGAATTTCTTTCCTTCTTAATGCGTTTGAGCCAATCAGTTTTGGTGTGTCCAAACTTTTGACTGGTACTGTATGTCTGAGAATACTATTGTTGACCTATTTTCCATAACCCAATAATATAGTCTCGCAACCGCATAGCCTTCAACACTTGGAGGTAAACACCTATGCTATAATGTTACCAGAGTACTAACTGTCCACTAGGTCAGTCATGGTGAGCCAAAAGGAAAGGAGGCCTAGGCCTATTTCATCTTGTAGTTATTTTCCACATTCACTTGACCTGTTTGAGCACTGTCTGGCAGCCTCTCTGTGCGTCACGGATAAATGCTTTCATTAAAGCTTTATATCGTGATCGACCGTTGTGAGCAGATCCATAACATGGCAGCATGAGTACGCGCCCTGAAGGTGAGGCTACTGTGTGTCACCCGCGATTCTGTCAGTGTCTCGCGCTTTTGTTTGTTTCAGTGTTTGTGGCAACGTGTAAAAGTCTAAATGCTGCAGCGTTTAGCCTCAATCCGTCTTGACCTTTTGACATCACTCCACTCAATTGCCTTTTTACCCTCGAGTCAAGCTTAAGTAACCACGAAGAAGTGAACTATACAGTTGCAGTCATAAGTTTACATACACTTAGGTTGGAGTCATTAAAACCCGTTTTTCAACCACTCCACAAATTTCTTGTTAACTATAGTTTTGGCAAGTCGGTTAGGACATCTACTTCGTGCATGACACAAGTAATTTTTCCAACAATTGTTTACAGACAGATTATTTCACTTATAATTCCCTGTATCACAATTCCAGTGGGTCAGAAGTTTACATATGCTAACTTGACTGTGCCTTTAAACAGCTTGGAAAATTCCAGAAAATGTCATGGCTTTAGAAGCTTCTGATAGGCCAATTGACGTCATTTGAGTCAATTGGAGGTGTACCTGTGGATGTATTTCAAGGCCTACCTTCAAACTCAGTGCATCTTTGCTTGACATCATGGGAAAATCAAAAGAAATCAGCCAAGACCTCAGAAAAATAATTGTAGATCTCCACAAGTCTGGTTCATCCTTGGGAGCAATTTCCAAATGCCTGAACGTACCACGTTCATCTGTACAAACATTAGTACGCAAGTATAAACACCATGGGACCACGCAGCCGTCATAGTGCTCAGGAAGGAGACGCGTTCTGTCTCCTAGAGATGAAAGTACTTTGGTGCGACAAGTGCAAATCACTCCCAGAACAACAGCAAAGGACCTTGTGAAGATGCTGGAGGAAACAGGTACAAAGTATCTATATCCACAGTAAAACAAGTCCTATATCGACATAACCTGAAAGGCCGCTCAGCAAGGAAGAAGCCACTGCTCCAAAACCACCATAAAAAAGCCAGACTACGGATTGCAACTGCACATGGGGACAAAGATTGTACTTTTTGGAGAAATGCCCTCTGGTCTGATGAAACAAAAATAGAACTGTTTGGCCATAATGACCATCATTATGTTTGGAGGAAAAAGGGGGAGGCTTGCAAGCCGAAGAACACCATCCCAACCGTGAAGCACTGGGGTGGCAGCATCATGTTGTGGGGGTGCTTTGCTGCAGGAGGGATTGGTGCACTTCACAAAATAGATGGCATCATGAGGTAGGAAAATGATGTGGATATATTGAAGCAACATCTCAAGACATCAGTCAGGAAGTTAAAGCTTGGTCGCAAATGGGTTTTCCAAATGGAAAATGACCCCAAGCATTGTTCCAAAGTTGTGGCGAAATGGCTTAAGGACAACAAAGTCAAGGTATTGGAGTGGCCATCACAAAGCCCTGACCTCAATCCTATAGAACATTTGTGGGCAGAACTGAAAAAGCGTGTGCGAGCAAGGAGGCCTACAAATCTGACTCAGTTACACCAGCTCTGTCAGGAGGAATGGGCCAAAATTCACCCAACTTGTTGTGGAAGGCTACCCAAAACGTTTGACCCATGTTAAACAATTTAAAGGCAATGCTACCAAATACTAATTGAGTGTATGTAAACTTCTGACCCACTGGGAATGTGATGAAAGAAATAAAAGCTGAAAATAAATAATTCTCTCTACTATTATTCTGACATTTCACATTCTTAAAATAGTGTGGTGATCCTAACTGACATAAGACAGGGACTTTTTACTCGGATTAAATGTCAGGAATTGTGAAAAACTGGATTTAAATGTATTTGGCTAAGGTGTATGTAAACTTCCGACTTCAACTGTATATAATAATCAGCACATAGTGATAGTTATCTCTTATCTTATGCTCATAATCCACTTTCTAATAGGAAAACATTGTTTGCCCTATGTAGTTGTGTGTTTAGCATACATCAGCCAGGTCACCCTTGATACAAGTCAATATTCAACATCCATCCATCTCTGAGGACGTCTGGAGATGATGTGGAGACCGGCCACTACAGTGAGCGAGCGCAACAGTGAGCGAGCGCTGTTACTTTCAAGTAGATTTCGGTTTTGCTATGGCGTTATGGACAGGATGGTGGATGGAAGCATCTGCTTTGGATTCCAAAGGTTGCAAGTTCGAATCCAGTTAGATTTTTTAGAAGCCTATACCAAACCTTAACCCTTACCTTAACCATTCTGAGTTAATGCTTAACCTTAAGATTTCGGAGTTAATGCCTAAATTTACCCTTAAACACTTCGTAATTTGACGTTTGAGAAACATGGATGAACTATTAGGACAATCTGGAATTCGGTCTTGTTGGGATAGGTTCATTGATAGGTTTGTTTTAAGTTCCATCTTAATCAAGTCAATTCAATATATGAGTTGAACAAAAAAAAAAACACTTACCATTGTGTTCTATGAGTTGTTTCCAGTTAAATATGATAATGATCGACTGAATTAAAATTTAATTGACAATCTTTCCATACTTGGGCAACTCACCAGACCTACAAGTGGTTGATCACTTGCTTCTCTGAAGTGTGGTAGCTAATATCTTCATTTTATGTAAACTTGGTTAGCCTTATTTTCCTACTGGCTAGTGTATCACATATTGTAGCAAAGAGCTGCAAATGGGCATGAATCCCTGACCTAAAAATTACGTTCATCCAAGCCTGATTGCTTGTCAACTCAATGTGAAAAATGGTCCGACCACGGCTGTAAATTGATATCACATAATCTACAGCGTTGAAATGGGATCAACATGATTTTTCAACTCATGGTTGACATTATAGAACAGGAAAATATATAAATATCTTACTTTGCTCCAATCTTTTTCAAAAAATATTCTCATTTAAAAGTTTACGTTCGTCCGTAGCTCATTTTCCTGTTGCCATTTGCCCATATCTAGCACTTTCTGTGGTCAACAGCTGCCTTTGAGTTGGCGGGAACGGGTCCATCACTGAAGGCCTAGAATTAGAAATGTATACAGCTATTGTTATCTCCATATTAGCTTACAGGATAATAACGAGGGATGCAGCATCCAAAGAACTCGTTGTTCATGGGTGAGTAGCACCTGTCAAATGTGATTTTGGTCAGCGGCTCCGTTTGGCCGGCGAGATCAATAGAGGATGTCTGGAGCACGCCAGGAAAGACAACGAGCTGCATTGCTGTGACAGGTACAAGCCCTGCGTACCGCCCTGTGTCGCTGCTAGGGGAGAGGGGTCGCCTCCGTGTGCATGGCCCTAGATCATCAGGTAGGCCTAACACAGCACTGCACAGAACAGTGCAGGAGATTGACACGGGGTAGAAATAATGAGATTTCATCAATGGACCATTCTCACACACTCACTATGTTGTTGAAATGCTCTCTACTATAATTAGCACTTTTGCTAATAGTTTGTTACTAAACATATTATTGGGTTAACCCTATAGGTGCGATGTGCAGGGGGTCAACCTTTCACGCCAGCGACCCTGGTTTGCTTCCCTGGCCCGACTTTTGCTGCACTGTGTGTTAGAAGTGGGATGGCAATCGTGAGGCCATCGGAATTCACCGCTAGACTTGTGTGGTGGCCGTGGTGGGTTGAAGCACAGGGATGTGCCTTAATGTTCAATGGGGGCAGTGTAGGGGTCTTCGCTATATTAGACACATTACAATTCCTACTAGGTGAGTTAAACCTATTGGTGCGATGCTTAGGGCGTTTGCCTTTAAACGTCAGCAACCCGGGTTCGCTACAATACAGGGATAGTTCACACAAATTACAAAAGTATATATTGTTTTCCTTACGCTGTAAGCAGTCTATGGACAAGGTATGACAGCAATATGCTTTGGTTTAGTTTTCCTGGCATGTTTCCAAATGCTAACGTTTTAGCATTTGTAGCACAAATACAAATGCAAGTCATCAAATCAATGTTTTTTTGGTCGCATACACAGATTGGCAGATGATATCGCAGGTACAGCAAAATGCTTATGTTTCTAGCTCCAACAGTGCGGTAATATCTAGCAATATAATAACTCTACACACATAATCCAAAAAGTAAAAGGGATGGCTGGAGATGGAAGCTGTTTTTCAGTCTCTCTGTCCCAGCTTTGATGCACCTGTACTGTCTCTGTCTGCTAGATGGTAGCGGGTTGAACAGGCCGTGACTCAGGTGGCTGAAGTCCTTGATGATCTTCTTGGTCTTCCTGTGACACCGGGTGCTGTAGATGCCCTGGAGGGCAGGCACTGTGCCTCTGGTTCGACCACACCGCCCTCTGGAGAGCCATGCGGTTGCGGGTGGTGCAGTTGCCATACCAGGTGGTGATGCAGCCCAACAGAATGCTCTCAATGGTGCATCTGCAGAAGTATGTGAGGGTCTTAGGGGCGATGCGGATTTCCTTCAGCCTCCGTTGAATTCATGGTACCTATATTAGCATTTTCCAAGCATCATGTCCTAATCATCTAGAAGTGACTTTGTTGAGCTACACAATCAATGTGTGATACTTTAGGATGATCAAATATCAATCCAGAGATACAGAAGCCTGGTTCACATTTCTGTCGCTGAGATATGATGTATCCACATCCATCCAGTCCACAATCGGTATGTAGCCTACATGATGGTATATCAAAATGCTTAAAAGAGAGAAACCAATTATAGCCCATATCTGAGAGAGAGGGAAAGAGAGAAAGAAAGAAAAAGGTCTTTATACTGTGTCCGTGCTGCCCATAGAATTACATATTACAACCAATGAATTTATCCACCAGCCCCCTACCTGACAGAAAACAATAGAACACTGGTGGCTAGCGGAACAAGTATGGATCAATAGGTGATAATCAGTCTGCTATTTTAGAACACTTTCATTTCTATCCACACTCTCATTATTTCCTTTGTAGGCATGGCCGCCACAGATATCCTATTAAATCACTAGGGATTCTATTACATGGGCATGGCCGCCACAGAGATCCTATTAAATCACTAGGGATTCTATTACATGGGCATGGCAGGGTTCTCGGGAAAGGGATTGTGTGTTAGAATGGAACACCTGCAGAAAATGACTAGGCTACACACAGAACTTGCTCTGTGGGTTATATTCAAGCAATATATCAATAAACTTTTTACATCAACTCTCTATCCAATAGCTATGTATTTTCTTTAATACACCACCCACCAATCTCTCTCTCTAGGCACTTGTAAATCCCTTTATTACAATGGCAGTGTTCTCCTCAACTTTGATTAAAGTTAGCTTTACAGAGAATATGTCAAGTTGATCCGATGTAGGTTCATGTTTTACAACAAAATAAAAATAAAAAAACACTTTGGATGTTACATTGCCTGTCCTAGTCTTTCCAATACTGTAATACTCTGAAAGTCACTTAAATTCAGTCTGTATTGCTTTATTAACATGTCAACTTCATAACAAACACTGGGGGACAGTTGTGACTTGCACTGTAAGTCTGACAAGGCCTTCAGAATTGTAACATTGTATTACAGACAGTGGACATTTTGTAAGATGGCAGCCACTGCCCCCAGGGTCCAAAAATAGGGTGGTGTTGGTAAATATTTTCAGTGTACATAAATCTACCACTGTGCTTTTATCACAAAGTGCAAGGCTGGGGTATATGCGTCTGTCCCACTGAATTCAATTCAAACAGTAATGATCCACATAGTTGAAACACTTTGTTGTGTTATAACTGGATTATAGCTCCTGTCCAAATGTTACGAAGAATATATGGCATGTCTTATTCACCAGTCAACTCCATTACACTCAAAAGTTACTTCAACTTCAACCTGTGAATGCTAGCAATGGCTACCTATGCTAGCTATGCTGCCAGTCTGTCTTAACGAGTGTTAGCCTGCTAATAGCATACTCTGCACACGAAAGATTATATTTCTAAGGGGTATACACTATGTTGATAACGATATAGGCCAAATACTGTTGTATGAGACATTTCTACATTTTTCACCTATCAAAACGTGCTGCTAACAAAGTTAACAACGCTAGTCAGCTACAGCAATGACTTGCTAGATGCAGCTATGTCGATTATGGAAACGGTGCAAAGATGGTGGAAATTGACATTTTGAAATGCGCCATCCTCATGTAATGGTAGGGCGCCAATTGAAATGGACTTGCGCACCCTCTTCAACACATTTTTAGCGCCACAGCCAACTTTCAACTAGGCCTACTTATTGTGTCTCCAATTTTAAAGACAGAAACATGCTACATCATTTTAACTAGCCTAAGTAATTCAAAATTAATTCATGACTAGGCAAGTCTATCTATAATTATCTTAATGAGCTATCGATTTTAACAAAATATTCATTATTTTCCAGATTATTTCTATGGCTTTTGTTTTATTAATATGTTTCAGTTGCTTGACTGGTTGGATTAAAATTCATATATATATATATATTTAGGGATCAAGTGTTTATAAATAAACTGAACAACAATACCATGATGCCTGGGTGAAGCTTTCCTTCCCCGTGACCCCTTGTTTCATATATGCCCTATACACTTTCTAAAGTATAATTGTTATCAAAAAGCTGTAAAAGCGCACTTTTCCAGACCAGTGAGCACGTCTGAAAGTTGGAATAGCATTTCAAGCTTAAACCGTATAAGAAAAGTATTGTTCCAAATAATAATAACTATAAAAAACAGAAATAAATGAAACATTTTGAATGTGACTGCTGAAGCAAGTCACACATAATAATTATAACGATAATAATATAAACAACAATAATACTAGTAACAATAATAATAACAACGTTTATTAATAAGCTACATTATTTGTGATGATATTTTTGTTATTTTCAAAATACAGTCAATTATAATAAACAAAATACTGCTCATAATAATAATACAAATGTATTTAACTTCCATAGATTTTGTGAATTTGTTTGTTTAATCAATTATACATTATTAACATGTAGTATCCAAAAATGATCTTAATATTAACAAAAACATTTTCGTAATTTTTTACAAAATCTCTTGGGATTTTTAAATTGATTGATTTGCAACGGTCAGAAATTCAACAATCATTGAGTTGTGTTTGAACAAGCCCATTTCATGCTTATGAATACGTTTTCTATTGCTTTTTTAAAAACGGAGGATTTCCGTCAGGAAACACTAACAAAAGAGACGCCTCTCAAACGTGTGTTATTTGTGGTAGGCCCTATACGTTAAAAGTTTTGTAGGCTATTGTTGTGTGCTACTTTTTCACAACACGAGGGGAGCACTAAAACTTCAGATGCGCATAAAGACGTTAAAAACTAGTGAGAAAAAGTAAAATATATTATAGTTTTGATTAAAAGTAAAGTTATAATCTTCATTGCTTTTGGTGAGGAAGAACAACAGTACATTGGCTTATCAAAATAAATTGTGATACAGTGATTGAGAGGCCTTTAACAGCGCTATGATAGTATTTGATTAACCAGCAGCTTCCATTGCTTAAACCTTTAGTCCTGTGTTTGGACACATCAACGAATATCGAAGTAAAGTGATTACCAAGATTTTATGATTTACATCAAATCTTGTTCAACTAAAAAGTCGCATTATTTTTATGGCTGTATGAATTTTATTTATTTTATTTATTTTACATTTGTGCCAGAGGCGTCCACTTCAAATAATATAAATTCCATCCACCCATTGCCATGAAAATAGTTAAGGATAAATGAGTTGCGTTGAAGTGACCCCTGAAATATTAAGTTGAAAATAACGTTTTGATTCTTGTAGACCCATTGCATTTACATAATGGCATGTAGCCTACAGTGGCTTCTTTCCAGAACATAATATTTTGTCTCTTCTTCTATCACTGGATGGCGTCTTGCTAGATCAACCGTGAGACGGAAATGTTTTCGTATATGCATGTGACTTATACATTTCTGAAACTGAACCTTGTCCGGGGCTCGTGACTGTATTGCACCATGCCTCTATGTGTTTCCTTAAAATACTTTTGTACAGCTACCATTCATAAATGTTTGATATCGTGATAATACATCCCTCCAGGCACAGTCATTGACACAAACTTCTCCGAGACGCTTTGACATCTGCTCGAGTGTTATCTATTCATTTCGTAAACAGTGCTCATGAAATATGAATGAACTTTAAGATTATTTTAGGAGAAACATAGACCCAGGCTGTATCCGTCGGTCTGTTTCACTAGCCGACAATGTCAGACTGAGACGGATCACTTCAGCCAGTTTCGTCCATGCCTTAATTAGCGGCTGACTTACGTGTTGGACTTAAAGACCTAGGCCTACTTACTAATGAGAGCAGGTGTATGGTGTCCCTGTACGATTAATAGAGCAAATAAGTCAAACGAAAAGCCACAAGTCATGCCTTTTCCATATTAGGAAACATTTATATATAATCAGAATTTATAGACCTATACTCACTTTATTCATGTTATTTGTGTCTCTTTCGATGTCCAATTCAATAAGGCTAGTCTACTAGAGAATAGGGCTATTATGGACAATCAAAATATGTAGAACTTTTCACACTTAACATTTCAACCAATTATTTGTAATCATGTTGATGTCACAGACTGTTGTTGTTTTTGTCAGTGCCCTTGGGACTTTTCCATCCTTACCCACAGACTCCATAGCTTTAGGCGCAGGATCACGTCTGGGTTAAAGGTCGCGCAGAGGTAATGGGAAGTTATTGGAGGTAGTCCGAAAAGGGTGTCTGCGGGGTCTTTGGTTCACAGTGGGGTTACATAGGCTGTTGTTTGTTTTCTCCAGAAATATGTTTCCTTCCTAAAGCGGACGTGTCCTGCTTCCCAGTGCAGCTTTCACACCGCTCTGTCACCAGTCTGTACTCTGTTTGTTTTCTAGGTTTATGAACTCTTCCCCCAACAGGAAAACAAATAATATTGCGATGTCATAAGCTGCAAGGTTTGTTCTCTACTTTGTGAATGTTGTTATAAGCCCTGTCCTCTAACTCCTGAGAAAGCTTTTGTGTTTGACTTCCAAAGCTACTTTTCTATTTTTGTCCTCAGTAGCCTTCCCCATACTCTCATTTCAGTAGCTTTTGTCGATGAATTAAATTATAATATCAATAGTGAATGACTATTTGGTGTTTGACTATGTAACTACATCAGGAATGCATGTAAAAATAAATTGGTGTTTTAATAACTTATTTTTTTTTTTAAATGTAACCTTTATTTAACTAGGCAAGTCAGTTAAGAACAAATTCTTATTTAAAATGACGGCCTACCCCGCTAAACCCGGACGACGCTGGGCCAAATGTGCACCGCCCTATGGGACTCCCAATCAGAGCGGGATGTGATAAAGGGACTGTAGTGACGCCTCTTGCACTGAGATGCGGTGCCTTAGACCACTGCGCCACTCGGGAGCTGATAGTTCTATTTTTTATTGTATGTATTAATATGTGTGCGTTTCCTATCTAGGTTATTGTTAAATATGTTAATCAAGAATTTGAGTCCCATATTACAATAAAATAAAAACATATTTAAAACAGTTTGTTTTGATGTTTCTGTCAAACGCTGAACTGGTGCCAAACTATTCTTGTTATATGTGATAACATGCTGTGTAGAAGGAGCATTCCACCATAGTGGACACACACACACACACACACACACACACACACACACACACACACACACACACACACACACACACACACACACACACACACACAGTGTGAGAGATGTGAGGAGAGCTGTCCAACCTGAAGGTAAGTAACTGCTCACTTCAGTCAATCAACTTGTATTTAAATGTAATAGCGCTCCATACAAAAGCATTATTACAGGAACTTCACAACTAAATGCCCCTGACTTACCCCTGTAAAAAGAAATATCCTTTGGGAAAAAGTCACTGTTGTTTTATTAACATGCCTCTGTTGATTTACTAACATGCCTCTGTTGTTTTATTAACATGCCTCTGTTGATTTATTAACATGCCTCTGTTGATTAATTAACATGCCTCTGTTGATTTATTAACATGCCTCTGTTGATTTATTAACATGCCTCTGTTGATTTATTAACATGCCTCTGTTGATTAATTAACATGCCTCTGTTGATTTATTAACATGCCTCTGTTGATTTACTAACATGCCTCTGTTGATTTATTAACATGCCTCTGTTGATGTATTAACATGCCTCTGTTGATGTATTAACATGCCTCTGTTGATGTATTAACATGCCTCTGTTGATTTACTAACATGCCTCTGTTGATTTACTAACATGCCTCTGTTGATTTACTAACATGCCTCTGTTGATTTACTAACATGCCTCTGTTGATTTACTAACATGCCTCTGTTGATTTACTAACATGCCTCTGTTGATTTACTAACATGCCTCTGTTGATTTATTAACATGCCTCTGTTGATTTATTAACATGCCTCTGTTGATTTATTAACATGCCTCTGTTGATTTATTAACATGCCTCTGTTGATTTATTAACATGCCTCTGTTGATTTATTAACATGCCTCTGTTGATTTATTAACATGCCTCTGTTGATTTATTAACATGCCTCTGTTGATTTATTAACATGCCTCTGTTGATTTATTAACATGCCTCTGTTGATTTATTAACATGCCTCTGTTGATTTATTAACATGCCTCTGTTGATTTATTAACATGCCTCTGTTGATTTATTAACATGCCTCTGTTGATTTATTAACATGCCTCTGTTGATTTATTAACATGCCTCTGTTGATTTATTAACATGCCTCTGTTGATTTATTAACATGCCTCTGTTGATTTATTAACATGCCTCTGTTGATTTATTAACATGCCTCTGTTGATTTATTAACATGCCTCTGTTGATTTATTAACATGCCTCTGTTGATTTATTAACATGCCTCTGTTGATTTATTAACATGCCTCTGTTGATTTACTAACATGCCTCTGTTGATTTACTAACATGCCTCTGTTGATTTACTAACATGCCTCTGTTGATTTACTAACATGCCTCTGTTGATTTACTAACATGCCTCTGTTGATTTACTAACATGCCTCTGTTGATTTACTAACATGCCTCTGTTGATTTACTAACATGCCTCTGTTGATTTACTAACATGCCTCTGTTGATTTACTAACATGCCTCTGTTGATTTACTAACATGCCTCTGTTGATTTACTAACATGCCTCTGTTGATTTACTAACATGCCTCTGTTGATTTACTAACATGCCTCTGTTGATTTACTAACATGCCTCTGTTGATTTACTAACATGCCTCTGTTGATGTATTAACATGCCTCTGTTGATGTATTAACATGCCTCTGTTGATGTATTAACATGCCTCTGTTGTTTTGTTAACTTGCCTCTGTGGTTTTACCAACATGCCTCTGTTGTTTTTCCACAGTTATTTTATATCACATCAGATTTGGACCAACCCTTTTGGCATACATTTGATTGAACCCAGAGTTCCTAGGGAGAAGGTGTACAGGACAAGGAGATCTCTCACTCCCTTTGGCTTCACCAGCTGGCATCCCTCCATCCATCCTGGGACCAGAGCACTTCTCATCTCCACACATCAGGCCAAACTGAGGGAGGGAGTTAAAGACAGTGACGAGAGAGCCAAAACTGTGGTGCATGTTGGGGATTTGTGTTGGCTGGCAGAGGCGAGCCAGCCCTGTTTGTTTTTCCACCTTCCTGAGCTTCACATTTAGCAGTGCCACTGCCTCAGTCTACAATAGATGAGTACTTTCATCTGGTGGGGCAAGAGAGAGAGATATTGTGGTCAGCTGCCTATCAGCTCCCAGCCTTAGAGCCCAGGCAGGACCTGGGAGGATCTGCTGGTACAGAGAGGAGAGTGTTGGAAGGGTCACATTAAAACCTTCCTCTTCCAGCCAGTATCTTCCACCCACCCGTGCTCTTCTTTTAGGGACCCACTCTCACTGAGGCACAACCACATTTACGTGCCCCAAAAGCATTACAGTGATCTGTCACTCTTTTCTAGAGCGAAGAACAGAGCAGTTAAAAAAGGCACAGTGGATGTGTCAGTGTTATATGATGGTCATGTATTTAAATTACATTTACCCAAATATCTTCCCTGTATGTACGTGTTTGATGTTTATTTGTGTTCCTATGAAAGATTGAAATGAGACCAATGGTAGTGAAGCTGTACATTCCCAGTATGAAATGAATATGAAAATCAACAGGTCAAGTGTGGACAGGCTAGTGGGTTTCTCATTGCCACAGCCGTGACCTTAGTCATGACCTTAGTTACAATATTTGACAGCCGTTATAGACAGACAGCATGTTACGAATCCCTTTGGCCCGACAGTCTAGGGGGGATGGTAATGGGACCCGTAACACAACTCATGCAAATTATAGTAGTGAAAACGTAACAGTGAGAACAAATAACACAGACAACTTAATTACCGTCAAACACTAAATGTTTATTTATAAACACACGGTAAATGGGGGGGGAGCAGGAAAAGGGGCTGAGCGGGACCCAAGGAATGAAAGAATAATAATTCAAAAACACCCCTAAGCTAGACTAGCCTACTTCACAAACAGCTAACTAACTAACCAAAAATACAGGGGGTGGTCCGCCCAGTTCTAACTAGTGTTTTTAACAATATTTAACTACGGGTAGTGTAGCCCAAGGGCGACTTGTCTGGTTACCCCCTTTTCCCACCATCAAACAAACACTCAAACACCATAACCAAAACAATACTCACAGGTGGGGACAAAGTGACATGTAGATGCAAAACACACAAGCGATCTACAGACAGAAGGCATGTTACAAAGAGATTGAGCTGGGGAGACAACAACTGACAGGGGTTTTAAACCAAGGGAAAGGGACTGTGATTGGGTAAGGGAAAAGGAGCAGGTGTCTTCCGATTAGCGACTGATTGATGACTGATTGGGGAATGATTATTGTCACCTGTGAGTAGGGGAGAAGGAGAGAAAAGAAATACACACAGGATACACACAGAACACTTGTATCCGTAACACAGCAGCTCTGTCTGTCAATGGGCAGATGAGTGAGTTGTCTGTTGTGTGACAGGAATGTCCATTCAGTGACGTGCTACATGCTGTTGATGTCATCGATCCATGGCAGTGGCAGCATATCGTCCATACAAATTACGTGTGTCTAAAATTCAGCACAGCTAGAAATGATCAGAGGTGGCATTCCTTGCCCTATGTTATTGTCCCTGTGTCAGGCTTGACCCTTGACCCTAATACGTCTAATTATAGTGGAACTTTGTATGTTATTGTTGTTTCTACATAGAACTCTGGTATGTTTTTCTTCATAGACCTCTGGTATGGTTTTCGTCATAGACCTCTGGTATGGTTTTCTTCATAGACCTCTGGTATGATTTTCTCCATAGACCTCTGGTATGTTTTTCTTCATAGACCTCTGGTATGATTTTCTCAATAGACCTCTGGTATGGTTTTCTTCATAGACCTCTGGTATGATTTTCTCAATAGACCTCTGGTATGTTTTTCTTCATAGACCTCTGGTATGGTTTTCTTCATAGACCTCTGGTATGTTTTTCTTCATAGACCTCTGGTATGTTTTTCTTCATAGACCTCTGGTATGGTTTTCTTCATAGACCTCTGGTATGTTTTTCTCCATAGACCTCTGGTATGTTTTTCTCCATAGACCTCTGGTATGTTTTTCTTCAAAGACCTCTGGTATGGTTTTCTTCATAGACCTCTGGTATGGTTTTCTTCATAGACCTCTGGTATGGTTTTCTTCATAGACCTCTGGTATGTTTTTCTTCATAGACCTCTGGTATGATTTTCTCCATAGACCTCTGGTATGGTTTTCTTCATAGACCTCTGGTATGGTTTTCTCAATAGACCTCTGGTATGTTTTTCTTCATAGACCTCTGGTATGTTTTTCTTCATAGACCTCTGGTATGTTTTTCTTCATAGACCTCTGGTATGTTTTTCTTCATAGACCTCTGGTATGTTTTTCTTCATAGACCTCTGGTATGGTTTTCTCCATAGACCTCTGGTATGATTTTCTCAATAGACCTCTGGTATGTTTTTCTTCATAGACCTCTGGTATGTTTTTCTTCATAGACCTCTGGTATGTTTTTCTTCATAGACCTCTGGTATGTTTTTCTTCATAGACCTCTGGTATGGTTTTCTCCATAGACCTCTGGTATGATTTTCTCAATAGACCTCTGGTATGTTTTTCTTCATAGACCTCTGGTATGATTTTCTCAATAGACCTCTGGTATGTTTTTCTTCATAGACCTCTGGTATGGTTTTCTTCATAGACCTCTGGTATGGTTTTCTTCATAGACCTCTGGTATGTTTTTCTTCATAGACCTCTGGTATGTTTTTCTTCATAGACCTCTGGTATGTTTTTCTTCATAGACCTCTGGTATGGTTTTCTCCATAGACCTCTGGTATGATTTTCTCAATAGACCTCTGGTATGTTTTTCTTCATAGACCTCTGGTATGATTTTCTCAATAGACCTCTGGTATGGTTTTCTTCATAGACCTCTGGTATGTTTTTCTTCATAGACCTCTGGTATGGTTTTCTTCATAGACCTCTGGCATGGTTTTCTTCATAGACCTCTGGTATGGTTTTCTTCATAGACCTCTGGTGTGTTTTTCTTCATAGACCTCTGGTATGGTTTTCTTCATAGACTTCTGGTGTGTTTTTCTTCATAGACCTCTGGTGTGTTTTTCTTCATAGACCTCT
>NC_052328.1:33284733-33302233 GCF_016432855.1 Salvelinus namaycush
GGTATATGACGAAAACCATACCAGAGGTTCTGTGAAGAAAACCATACCAAGGCTGTGAAGAAAGAAAACCATACCAGAGGTCTGTGAAGAAAAACCATAAAAGAGTCTATGAGAAAACCATACAGAGGTCTATGACGAAAACCATGCCAGAGGTCTATGACGAAAAACCTGCCAGAGGTCTATGGAGAAAAAACATGCAGAGGTCTATGAAGAAAAACCATCCAGAGGCTATGAAGAAAACCATGCCAGAGTCTATGAAGGAAAAACCATCCAGAGGTCTATGAAGAAAACCATACCAGAGGTCTATGAAGAAAAAACATACCAGAGGTCTATGACGAAAAACCAAGACCAGAGGTCTTTGAAGAAAAACATACCAGAGGTCTATGAAGAAAAACATACCAGGGTCTATGAAGAAAACATACCAGAGGTCTATGGAGAAAACATACCAGAGGGCTATGAGAGAAAAACATACCAGAGGTCTATGGAAGAAAAACATACCAGAGTCTTATGAGAAAAATACCAGAGGTCTATGAAGAAAACCATACAGAGGTCTATGAGAAAACCATACCAGAGGTCTATGACGAAAACCATACCAGAGATTGTGAGAAACATACCAGAGGTCTGTGAAGAAAACCATACCAGAGGTCTGAAGAAAACCAACCAGAGGTCTATGACGAAAACCATACCAGAGGTCTAGTGAGAAAACCATGCCAGAGGTCATGAGAAAACATGCCAGAGGTCTATGGAGAAAACATGCCAGAGGTATGAAGAAAACATGCCAGAGGTCTAGAAGAAAACACATACCAGAGGTCTATGAAGAAAACCATACCAGAGGGCTATGAAGAAAACCATACCAGAGGTCTATGAGAAAACCACCAGAGGAGAGAAAACAAAGAGGTCTTGAAGAAAAAACATACCAGAGGGTCTATGAAGAAAACCATACCAGAGGTCATGGAGAAAAAAACCAAGGTCTAGAGAAAAACATACAGAGGTCTATGAAGAAAAACATACCAGAGGTCTATGAAGAAAAACATACCAGAGGCTATGAAGAAAAAACATACCAGAGGTCTAGAAGAAAAACATACCAGAGGTCTATGAAGAAAACCATACCAGAGGCTATTGAGAAAATCATACCAGAGTCTATGAAGAAAACCATACGAGTCTATGTTTTGAAGAAAACCATACCAGAGGTCTATGGAGAAAAACATACCAGAGTTCTATGGAGAAAATCATACCAGAGGTCTATGAAGAAAACCATACCAGAGGTCTATTGAGAAAATCATACCAGAGGTCTATTGAGAAAATCATACCAGAGGTCTATGAAGAAAAACATACCAGAGGTCTATGAAGAAAATCATACCAGAGGTCTATGAAGAAAAACATACCAGAGGTCTATGAAGAAAAACATACCAGAGGTCTATGAAGAAAAACATACCAGAGGTCTATGAAGAAAACCATACCAGAGGTCTATGGAGAAAACCATACCAGAGGTCTATGAAGAAAACCATACCAGAGGTCTATGAAGAAAACCATACCAGAGGTCTATGGAGAAAACCATACCAGAGGTCTATGACGAAAACCAAGCCAGAGGACTATGAAGAAAAACATACCAGAGGTCTATGAAGAAAACCATACCAGAGGTCTATGGAGGAAACCATACCATAGGTCTATGAAGAAAACCATACCAGAGGTCTATGAAGAAAACCATACCAGAGGTCTATGAAGAAAAACATACCAGAGGTCTATGAAGAAAAACACACCAGAAGTCTATGAAGAAAACCATACCAGAGGTCTATGAAGAAAACCATACCAGAGTCTATGAAGAAAAACATACCAGAGGTCTATGAAGAAAAACACACCAGAGGTCTATTAGAAAACCCAACAGAGGTCTATGAAGAAAACCATACCAGAGGTCTATGAAGAAAAACCTACCAAGAGGTCTATGAAGAAAACCATACCAGAGGTCTATGAAGAAAACCATACCAGAGGTCATTGAAGAAAACCATACCAGAGGTCTATGAAGAAAAAAACATACCAGAGGTCTATGAAGAAACCATACCAGAGGTCTATGGAGAAAACCATACCAGAGGTCTATGAGAAAACCATACAGAGGTTATGAGAAAAACCATCCAGAGGTCTATGAGAAAAACCATACCAGAGGTCTATGAGAAAAACCATACCAGAGGTCTTGAAGAAAACATACCAGAGGTCTTGAAGAAAACATACAGAGGTCTGAAGAAAACCATACCAGAGGTCTATGAGAAAACAACCAGAGGTCTATGAGAAAACCATCCAGAGGTCTATGAGAAAACCATCCAGAGGTCTATGGAGAAAACCATCCAGAGGTCTATGAGAAACCATCCAGAGGTCTATGAAGAAAAACCATACCAGAGGTCTATGAAGAAAAACCATACCCGAGAGTCTATGAAAAACCATACCAGAGGTCTATGAGAAACAACCAAGTCTGAAGAAAATACCGAGGTTTTGAAGAAAAACATACCCGAGGTCTATGGAGAAAAACATACCAGAGGTCTATGGTGAAAATCATACCAGAGGTCTATGAAGAAAAACATACCAGAGGTCTATGAAAAAAAACATACCAGAGGTCTATGAAGAAAAACATACCAGAGGTCTATGAATAAAACCATACCAGAGGTCTGAAGAAAACATACCAGAGGTCTATGAAGAAAACCATACAGAGGTATTGAGAAAACATACCAGAGGTCTATGAAGAAAACCATACCAGAGGTCTATGAAGAAAACCATACCAGAGGTCTATGGAGAAAAACATACCAGAGTCTATGAGAAAACCATACCCGAGGTCTATGAAGAAAACCATACCAGAGGTCTATGAGAAAAATACCTGAGTCTATGAGAAAAATCATACCAGAGGTCTATGAAGAAAAACATACCAGAGGTCTATGAAGAAAAAATACCAGAGGTCTATGAAGAAAAAACATACCAGAGGTCTATGAAGAAAAACATACCAGAGGTCTAGAAGAAAAAAAACATACCAGAGGTCTATGAAGAAAAACATACCAGAGGTCTATGAAGAAAACCATACAGAGGTCTATGAAGAAAAAACATACCAGAGGTCTATGAGAAAAACATACCAGAGGTCTATGGAGAAACCTACCAGAGGTCTATGAGAAAACCAACCAGAGGTCTATGAAGAAAAACATACCAGAGGTCTATGAAGAAAACCATACCAGAGGCTAGAGGACATACCATAGGTCTATGAGAAAACCATACCAGAGGTCTATGAGAAAACATGCCAGAGGTCTATGGAGAAAACAACCAGAGGTCTATGAAGAAAAACCATACCAGAGGTCTCTATGAGAAAACAATACAGAGGTTATGAAGAAAACCATACCAGAGGTCTATGAAGAAAGAAAACCATACCAGAGTCTATGAAGAAAACCATACCAGAGGTCTATGAGAAAACCAACCAGAGGTCTATGAGAAAAACCATACCAGAGGTCTATTGAGAAAAATACCAGAGGTCTATGAAGAAAACATACCAGAGGGCTATGAGAAAAACATACCAGAGGTCTATGGAGAAAAAAACATACCAGAGGTCTATGAAGAAAACCATACAAGGTCTATGAAGAAAACCATACCAGAGGTCTATGAAGAAAAACCTACCAGAGGTCTATGAAGAAAAACATACCAGAGGTCTATGGAGAAACATACCAAGTCTATGAAGAAAAACATACCAGAGGTCTATTGAAGAAAACCATACCAGAGGTCTATGAAGAAAAACATACCAGAGGTCTATGAAGAAAAACACATACCAGAGGTCTATGAAGAAAAACATACCAGAGGTCTATGGAGAAAAACCATACCAGAGGTCTATGAAGAAAACCATACAGAGGTCTATGAAGAAAAACATACCAGAGGTCTATGAAGAAAAACAACCAGAGGTCTATAAAGAAAACATACCAGAGGTCTATAAGAAAACATACCAGAGGTCTATGAAGAAAAACATACCAGAGGTCTATGAAGAAAGAAAACCATACCAGAGGTCTATGAAGGAAAACAATACAGAGGTCTATGAAGAAAAACACAAGAGGTCTATGAGAAAAACACACAGAGTCTATGAAGAAAACCTACCAGAGGTCTATGAAGAAAAAACAACCAGAGGTCTATGAAGAAAACCATACCAGAGGTCTATGAAGAAACCATACCAGAGGTCTATGAAGAAAAACATACCGAGTCTATGAAGAAACATACCAGAGGTCTATGAAGAAAACATACCAGAGGTCTATGAAGAAAAACATACCAGAGGTCTATGGAAGAAAAAACATACCAGAGGTCTATGAAGAAAAAATACCAGAGGTTATGAAAATAAACCATACAGAGGTCTATGAAGAAAACCATCCAGAGGTCTATGAAGAAAAACATACAGAGGTTATGAAGAAAACATACCAGAGGTCTATGAAGAAAAACATACCAGAGGTCTATGAAGAAAAACATACCAGAGGTCTATTGAGAAAACATACAGAGTCTATGAAGAAAAAACACAGAGGTCTATGAAGAAAACCAACCAGAGGTCTATGAAGAAAACCATACCAGAGGTCTATAGAAGGAAAACATACCAAGGCTATGGAGAAAACCATACCAGAGGTCTATGAAGAAAAACATACCAGAGGTCTATGAGAAAACATCCAGAGGTATATGAGAAAAACATACCAGAGGTCTATGAAGAAAACCATACCAGAGGTCTATGAGAAAACATACAGAGGTCTATGAAGAAAACCATATCAAGAGGTCTATGAAGAAAAACATACAGAGGTCTATGAAGAAAACCATACCAGAGGTCTATGAAGAAAAACATACCTAATAACTCTATAGAAGGTCGTGATATTAACATGTTTAATAACACTATCGACAGGTCGTGATATTACCTGTTTAATAACACTATAGGACAGGTCGTGATATTACCTGTTTAATAACACTTTAGAACAGGTCGTGATTATTACCTGTTTACTAACACTTCATAGACAGGTCGTGATATTACCCGTTTAATAAACTCTATCGACAGGTCGTAATGTTACCTGTTAATAACACTATAGACAGGTCGTGATGTTACCTGTTTAATAACTTATCGACAGGTCGTGATTTACCTGTTTTAATAACTCTATAGACAGGGTTCGTATATTACTGTTTAATAACTCTATCAGGGACCAGGTCGGACATTACCTGTTTAATAACTCTATAGACAGGTCGTGATATACCTGTTTAATAACTCATAGACAGTCGTGATATTACCTGTTAATAACACACTATAGACAGGTCGTGATATTACCTGTTTAATAAACTCTATAGACAAGGTCGTGAATTACCTGTTTAAATAAACTATAGACAGGTCGTGATATTACCTGTTTAATAAACACTATAGACAGTCGTGATATTACTGTTTATAACTCTATAGACAGTCGGGATAATTACCTTGTTTATAACACTATAGACAGGTCGTGATATACCTGTTTTAAAAACTCTATAGGACAGGTAGTGATGTTACCTGTTTAATAACACTATAGACAGGTCGTGATATTACCTGTTTAATAACTATAGACAGTCGTGACATTACATGTTTAATAAACTCTATAGACAGGTCGTGATATTACCTGTTTAATAACTCTATAACAGGTCGTGATATTGAACTGTTTAATAAACTCTAAAGGGTAAGGTCGTGATATTACCTCGTTTAATAACACTCTATAGACAGGTCGTGATATTACCTGTTTAATAACACTATAGACAGGTCGTGATATTACCTGTTTAATAACACTATAGACAGGTCGTGATATTACCTGTTTAATAACTCTATAGACAGGTCGGGATATTACCTGTTTAATAACACTATAGACAGGTCGTGATATTACCTGTTTAATAACTCTATAGACAGGTCGTGATGTTACCTGTTTAATAACACTATAGACAGGTCGTGATATTACCTGTTTAATAACTCTATAGACAGGTCGTGATATTACCTGTTTAATAACACTATAGACAGGTCGTGATATTACCTGTTTAATAACTCTATAGACAGGTCGTAATGTTACCTGTTTAATAACACACTATAGACAGGTCGTGATATTACCTGTTTAATAACTCTATAGACAGGTCGTGATATTACCTGTTTAATAACACACTATAGACAGGTCGTGATATTACCTGTTTAATAACACTATAGACAGGTCGTGATATTACCTGTTTAATAACACTATAGACAGGTCGGGATATTACCTGTTTAATAACACTCTATAGACAGGTCGTGATGTTACCTGTTTAATAACTCTATAGACAGGTCGTGATATTACCTGTTTAATAACTCTATAGACAGGTCGTGATATTACCTGTTTAATAACTCTATAGACAGGTCGTGATATTACCTGTTTAATAACTCTATAGACAGGTCGTGATATTACCTGTTTAATAACACTCTATAGACAGGTCGTGATATTACCTGTTTAATAACACTATAGACAGGTCGTGATATTACCTGTTTAATAACTCTATAGACAGGTCGTGATGTTACCTGTTTAATAACACTATAGACAGGTCGTGATATTACCTGTTTAATAACTCTATAGACAGGTCGTGATATTACCTGTTTAATAACACTATAGACAGGTCGTGATATTACCTGTTTAATAACACTATAGACAGGTCGTGATATTACCTGTTTAATAACACTATAGACAGGTCGTGATATTACCTGTTTAATAACACTCTATAGACAGGTCGTGATATTACCTGTTTAATAACTCTATAGACAGGTCGTAATGTTACCTGTTTAATAACACTATAGACAGGTCGTGATGTTACCTGTTTAATAACTCTATAGACAGGTCGTGATATTACCTGTTTAATAACACTATAGACAGGTCGTGATATTACCTGTTTAATAACTCTATAGACAGGTCGTAATGTTACCTGTTTAATAACACTATAGACAGGTCGTGATATTACCTGTTTAATAACTCTATAGACAGGTCGTGATATTACCTGTTTAATAACACTATAGACAGGTCGTGATATTACCTGTTTAATAACTCTATAGACAGGTCGTGATATTACCTGTTTAATAACACTCTATAGACAGGTCGTGATATTACCTGTTTAATAACACTATAGACAGGTCGTGATATTACCTGTTTAATAACTCTATAGACAGGTCGTGATATTACCTGTTTAATAACACTCTATAGACAGGTCGTGATATTACCTGTTTAATAACTCTATAGACAGGTCGTTATATTACCTGTTTAATAACTCTATAGACAGGTCGTGATATTACCTGTTTAATAACACTATAGACAGGTCGTGATGTTCCCTGTTCGTCCTGAGACTTGATGTGTTACATGGTTTTACAGTAGGTTTGAGATCATCCTCTCTCCCCTGTGAGATGGTTGTCTGCTATGAGAGAGAGAGAGCGATGTTGGCCTTTACAAAATGGCTGTATGTTGTGGTTTCTCTTTGTTAGATTTGTCACAAATAAAATCTGATTGTCTCTCTGTCTCTGTCTGTCTCTGTCTGTCTCTGTCTGTCTCTGTCTGTCTCTGTCTGTCTGTGTGTGTCTCAGTGACGAGGACATGCAGAGCCTGGCCAGCCTGATGAGTATGAAGCAGGCCGATATCGGCAACCTGGATGACTTTGAGGAGGAGGACGAGGAGAATGAGGAGAACAGGGCCAACCAGGAGGAGAAGGCTGCTAAGATCACAGGTGAGTGGTTACACACACACAACCTCTATTTGTTAAGGAGACCAGAAGAAGCTGCTGAGATCACAGGAGAAATGCAGTAAATCACCCCCTCCGTTGTAAAAGGTTGTTTGACCTCAGTGAGACTTCCTGCTTCAATAAGAGTACTTTTAAAGAGCGTTTTGTCATCAGAAGACCACGTGGGCATGTAGTAACACCCACGAAGAACACTGATTCTACAGCTGAGGGCTTCTAAGCATCATGTAGATCCAGTCATCGTGTTGTTGTGGCCACATGGTGTTGTTGTGGCCACATGGTGTTGTTGTAGACACATGGTGTTGTTGTGGCCACGTGGTGTTGTAGCCACATGGTGGTGTTGTAGCCACATGGTGGTGTTGTAGCCACATGGTGGTGTTGTAGCCACATGGTGTTGTTGTAGCCACATGGTGGTGTTGTAGACACATGGTGTTGTTGTGACCACATGGTGTTGTTGTGACCACATGGTGTTGTTGTGACCACATGGTGTTGTTGTGACCACATGGTGTTGTTGTGACCACATGGTGGTGTTGTGACCACATGGTGTTGTTGTGACCACATGGTGTTGTTGTGACCACATGGTGTTGTTGTGACCACATGGTGTTGTTGTGACCACATGGTGTTGTTGTGACCACATGGTGGTGTTGTGACCACATGGTGTTGTTGTGACCACATGGTGGTGTTGTAGCCACATGGTGGTGTTGTGACCACATGGTGGTGTTGTAGCCACATGGTGGTGTTGCACATGGTGGTGTTGTAGCCACATGGTGGTGTTGTAGCCACATGGTGGTGTTGTAGACACATGGTGTTGTTGTGACCACATGGTGTTGTTGTAGCCACATGGTGTTGTTGTAGCCACATGGTGGTGTTGTAGCCACATGGTGGTGTTGTAGACACATGGTGTTGTTGTGACCACATGGTGTTGTTGTGACCACATGGTGGTGTTGTGACCACATGGTGTTGTTGTGACCACATGGTGGTGTTGTAGCCACATGGTGGTGTTGTAGCCACATGGTGGTGTTGCACATGGTGGTGTTGTAGCCACATGGTGGTGTTGTAGACACATGGTGTTGTTGTGACCACATGGTGTTGTTGTAGCCACATGGTGTTGTTGTAGCCACATGGTGGTGTTGTAGCCACATGGTGTTGTTGTAGCCACATGGTGTTGTTGTGACCACATGGTGGTGTTGTAGCCACATGGTGTTGTTGTGACCACATGGTGTTGTTGTGACCACATGGTGGTGTTGTAGACACATGGTGTTGTTGTAGCCACATGGTGGTGTTGTAGCCACATGGTGGTGTTGTAGACACATGGTGTTGTTGTGACCACATGGTGGTGTTGTAGCCACATGGTGGTGTTGTAGACACATGGTGGTGTTGTAGACACATGGTGTTGTTGTGACCACATGGTGGTGTTGTAGCCACATGGTGGTGTTGTAGCCACATGGTGTTGTTGTGACCACATGGTGGTGTTGTGACCACATGGTGGTGTTGTGACCACATGGTGTTGTTGTGACCACATGGTGTTGTTGTGACCACATGGTGGTGTTGTGACCACATGGTGTTGTTGTGACCACATGGTGTTGTTGTGGCCACATGGTGTTGTTGTGACCACATGGTGTTGTTGTGGCCACATGGTGTTGTTGTAGCCACATGGTGTTGTTGTGACCACATGGTGTTGTTGTGGCCACATGGTGGTGTTGTAGCCACGTGGTGTTGTTGTAGCCACATGGTGTTGTTGTGACCACATGGTGTTGTTGTGGCCACATGGTGGTGTTGTAGCCACGTGGTGGTGTTGTGACCACGTGGTGTTGTTGTAGACACGTGGTGTTGTTGTAGACACGTGGTGTTGTTGTGACCACGTGGTGTTGTTGTGACCACGTGGTGTTGTTGTAGCCACGTGGTGTTGTTGTAGCCACGTGGTGGTGTTGTAGCCACGTGGTGGTGTTGTAGCCATGTGGTGTTGTTGTGGCCAAGTGGTGTTGTTGTAGACACGCGGTGTTGTCCATTGTTGTTCACCATGTCCAGACGGCCACAGCTTAACAGTCTGCTTTGACTGAGGCATAAACGGAAATAGACAACACTTCCTGATCTTTTTGGGTGACACCTTGTTCCTTTTCTTTCTTTTTACTGATGCTTGTGGGTCAGCATGTGTGTATGTGGGTGTCTGCATGTCTGTGGGTGTGTGGGATGTGTTTATGGGTGTGGGTGTATGGGATGTGTTCATGTTTATGGGTGTATGGGATGTGTTTATGGGTGTATGGGATGTGTTCATGTTTATGGGTGTATGGGATGTGTTTATGGGTGTATGGGATGTGTTTATGGGTGTATGGGATGTGTTTATGGCTGTATGGGATGTGTTTATGGCTGTATGGGATGTGTTTATGGCTGTATGGGATGTGTTTATGGCTGTATGGGATGTGTTTATGGCTGTATGGGATGTGTTTATGGCTGTATGGGATGTGTTTATGGGTGTATGGGATGTGTTTATGGGTGTATGGGATGTGTTTATGGGTGTATGGGATGTGTTTATGGGTGTATGGGATGTGTTTATGGGTGTATGGGATGTGTTTATGGGTGTATGGGATGTGTTTATGGGTGTATGGGATGTGTTTATGGGTGTATGGGATGTGTTTATGTTTATGGGTGTATGGGATGTGTTTATGGGTGTATGGGATGTGTTTATGGGTGTATGGGATGTGTTTATGGCTGTATGGGATGTGTTTATGGGTTTATGGGATGTGTTTATGGGTGTATGGGATGTGTTTATGGGTGTATGGGATGTGTTTATGTTTATGGGTGTATGGGATGTGTTTATGGGTGTATGGGATGTGTGTATGGGTGTTGCAGTTTTTTCCAGGACGTTTTATTTTTTCCATGCGTTCTCTTCTGTGGGCTGGCCCTCCCTCCCTCCCTCCCTCCCTCCCTTCATACTCCAGATCACACTGTGACTAATGAATGAGAGCTGCTGTGTTCTGCTTTGCTTACTCTGACTTCACAAAGCGTAGGCTCTTTACATTAAACTGTGTGTTTCTCCTCTTCCTGTCCCTCTCCGCTCAATGTACATAAATATACATTGGGTGCCTATAGCTGCGCGCCACTGGTCATATGCATACGGGCGTAAGTCTTTGTCATAGTGGAGGTTGTACTATCTGTAGTCAACCCTCATGGTCATTCCCTTAGTCCAGGGTTTCCCAAACCCGGTCCTGGGGACCACAAGTGGTGCAGGTTTTGGTTTTGGACCTAGCACTACACAGCTCATTCAAATAATCAACTAATCATCAAGCTTTAATTATTTGAATCAGCTGTGTAGTGTTAAGGGCTAAAACCAAAATGTGCACCTCTTGGGGCCACGAGGACTGAGTTTGCAAAACGCTGCCTTAGTCCCTAGGTTGAACATAACAAAGGTTAAGACAAGAGGATTCTAGTATTCCACAACTATTATCCCACAACTCTTGGCAAAAATGCTGAAGAATTCTAAACAATGGGTCCAGTGATGCTAGTTAGCATATAAAAAACATTTTTCAAAAGCTTTTTTTTTATTCTAACCTGGGTATCTTCAACCTAGATCAGTCCCAAGATGCTAGCTAGCCTAGCTAGTAACTTGTAGTGGCAAATACGGTAGCATAGCGCTAGCTTGACTAACTATAGATGCTAGATATCCTAGCTAGTAGCTTGTAGCGGTAAATATGGTAGCATATCGCTAGCATGACTAACTAAAGATGCTAGCTAGCCTAGCTAGTAACTTGTAGCGGTAAATACGGTAGCATAGCGCTAGCATGACTAACTATAGATGCTAGTTATCCTAGCTAGTAACTTGTAGCGGTAAATATGGTAGCATAGCACTAGCATGACTAACTAAAGATGCTAGCTAGCCTAGCTAGTAACTTGTAGCGGTAAATATGGTAGCATAGCACTAGCATGACTAACTAAAGATGCTAGTTATCCTAGCTAGTAACTTGTAGCGGCAGATACGGTAGCATAGTGCTAGCATGACTAACTAGTAGCTGCAGTTATATGTACTGTCAGTGAATATACACTTTGGACAGTGCAGCAAAACATTTAAATTTATCTCTATACTCCAGCATTTTGGTTTTGAGGTCAAATTATTCATATGATTGGACAGTACAGAATGCATCTTTTTATTCAAGGTTATTTTCATATACACTACCGTTCAAAAGTTTTAGAACACCTACTCATTCAAGGGTTTTTCTTTATTTTCAACTATTTTCTACATTGTAGTCAAGACATCAAAACTATGAAATAACACATATGGAATCATGTAGTAACCAAAAAAGTGTTAAACAAATCAAAATATATGTAATATTTGAGATTCTTCAAATAGCCACCCTTTGCCTTCATGACAGCTTTGCACACTCTTGACATTCTCTCAACCAGCTTCACCTGGAATGCTTTTGGCTACTTTTGACCAGTAGTGTATATCTTTTTATTTGTTTAAATGTAACCTGTATTTAACTAGGTAAGTCAGTTAAGAATAAATTCTTCTATATCTGGTTTAGAAATGAAAGCACTATATATCTAGTCCCCCCCCTGCAGATACCTCTAATGTCTATGAATATATGATGCTTTTAGCCTTTACATATGTACTGAATAAAAATAGAAACACAACAAAGTGTTGGTCCCATGAGTTGAAATAACTGATCCCAGAAATTTTCTTTACGCACAAAAAGCTTATTTCTCTCTAATTTTGTGCACAAATTTGTTTTCCAATCCTGTTAAGTGAGCGTTTCTCATTTGCCAAGATAATTAATCCACCTGACGTGTGGCATATCAAGAAGCTGATTAAACAGCATTATCATTACATAAGTGTACCTTGTGCTGGGGGCAATACACACAATTGTGAATATATGTAGTCTCTTATCCTTCAACATATATGATGTTCTACTACCTAACACACATATAACCTCTCTGAATATATGTACTCTCTTAGCCTTCAACATATATGATATTCTACTACCTAACACATATAACCTCTCTGAATATATGTGTGTATTGTATGTTTCCTCTCTGCTCACTGCTCTCCTCCCTTCCTGCTCTCTGGCCTGGTTGTTTTCAGAGATGGTAAACCAGCTCAATGCTCTCAGCTGCTTAGCCGGAGACCCTGAAGACTACTTCCTAAAGCTGGCTAGTAGAACGCCAAGCAGCGCTCAGTCTCCCTCTCAAGGTCTTTCTGTTTTCAACTTTCAACCTTTTCTCTTTTTCTTTCTCACTCGTTCTCACTGTCTCCTTCTGTTGTTCTGTCCCGTTTTGTCTTGTTCTTTCTAACTCTCGTTTCTCTCTCTACTGCCCTAGCTTGCTCTCTCGCTCTACTGCCCTAGCTCTCTCTCTCTCCTGCTCTAGCTCTCTCTCCTGCTCTAGCTCTCTCTACTGCCCTAGCTCTCTCTCTCCTGCTCTAGCTCTCTCTCCTGCCCTAGCTCTCTCTCTCCTGCTCTAGCTCTCTACTGCCCTAGCTCTCTCTCTCCTGCTCTAGCTCTCTCTACTGCCCTAGCTCTCTCTCCCTCTCCTGCCCTAGCTCTCTCTCTCTACTGCCCTAGCTTGCTCTCTGTCTCTACTGCCCTAGCTCTCTCTCTCTACTGCCCTAGCTTGCTCTCTCTCTCTCTCCTGCCCTAGCTCTCTCTCTCTCTACTGCCCTAGCTCTCTCTCTCTACTGCCGTAGCTCTCTCTCTACTGCCCTAGCTCTCTCTCTCTACTGCCCTAGCCCTTACTCTCTACCGCCCTAGCTCTCTTTCTACTGCCCTAGCTCACTCTCTCTACTGCCCTAGCTCGCTATCTTTCTACTGCCCTAGCTCGCTCTCTTTCTACTGCCTTAGCTCGCTCTCTTTCTACTGCCCTAGCTCACTCTCTCTACTGCCCTAGCTCGCTATCTTTCTACTGCCCTAGCTCGCTCTCTTTCTACTGCCCTAGCTCGCTCTCTTTCTACTGCCCTAGCTCGCTCTCTTTCTACTGCCCTAGCTCGCTCTCTTTCTACTGCCCTAGCTCGCTCTCTCACTACTGCCCTAGCACTCTCTCTCTCTACTGCCCTAGCACTCTCTCTCTCTACTGCCCTAGCTCGCTCTCTCTCTACTGCCCTAGCACTCTCTCTCTCTACTGCCCTAGCTCGCCCTCTCTCTACTGCCCTAGCTCTCTCTCTCTACTGCCCTAGCTCACTCTCTCTCTACTGCCCTAGCTCACTCTCACTACTGCCCTAGCTCTCTCTCTCTCTACTGCCCTAGCTCGCTTTCTTCTTACTGCCCTAGCTCGCTTTCTTTCTACTGCCCTAGCTCTCTCTCTTTCTACTGCCCTAGCTTTCTCTCTCTCTACTGCCCTAGCTTTCTCTCTCTCTACTGCCCTAGCTTTCTCTCTCTACTGCCCTAGCTCGCTCTCTTTCTACTGCCCTAGCTCGCTCTCTCACTACTGCCCTAGCTCTCTCTCTCTCTACTGCCCTAGCTCGCTCTCTTTCTACTGCCCTAGCTCGCTCTCTTTCTACTGCCCTAGCTCGCTCTCTCACTACTGCCCTAGCACTCTCTCTCTCTACTGCCCTAGCTCGCTCTCTCTCTACTGCCCTAGCACTTTCTCTCTCTACTGCCCTAGCTCGCTCTCTCTCTACTGCCCTAGCTCGCGCTCTCTCTCTACTGCCCTAGCTCGCGCTCTCTCTACTGCCCTAGCTCACTCTCTCTCTACTGCCCTAGCTCTCTCTCTCTCTACTGCCCTAGCTCGCTTTCTTTCTACTGCCCTAGCTCGCTTTCTTTCTACTGCCCTAGCTCTCTCTCTTTCTACTGCCCTAGCTTTCTCTCTCTCTACTGCCCTAGCTTTCTCTCTCTACTGCCCTAGCTTTCTCTCTCTACTGCCCTAGCTCTCTCTCTCTCTACTGCCCTAGCTCGCTCTCTTTCTACTGCCCTAGCTCGCTCTCTCACTACTGCCCTAGCTCTCTCTCTCTCTACTACCCTAGCTCGCTCTCTCTCTACTGCCCTAGCTCGCTCTCTCTCTACTGCCCTAGCTCGCTCTCTCTCTACTGCCCTAGCTCGCTCTCTCTCTACTGCCCTAGCTCGCTCTCTCTCTACTGCCCTAGCTCGCTCTCTCTCTACTGCCCTAGTTCGCTCTCTCTCTACTGCCCTAGTTCGCTTTCTTTCTACTGCCCTAGCTCGCTTTCTTTCTACTGCCCTAGCTCTCTCTCTTTCTACTGCCCTAGCTTTCTCTCTCTCTACTGCCCTAGCTTTCTCTCTCTCTACTGCCCTAGCTTTCTCTCTCTACTGCCCTAGCTCGCTCTCTTTCTACTGCCCTAGCTCGCTCTCTCACTACTGCCCTAGCTCTCTCTCTCTCTACTGCCCTAGCTCGCTCTCTTTCTACTGCCCTAGCTCGCTCTCTCTCTACTGCCCTAGCTCGCTCTCTCACTACTGCCCTAGCACTCTCTCTCTCTACTGCCCTAGCTCGCTCTCTCTCTACTGCCCTAGCACTTTCTCTCTCTACTGCCCTAGCACTTTCTCTCTCTCTACTGCCCTAGCTCTCTCTCTCTCTACTGCCCTAGCTCGCTCTCTCTCTACTGCCCTAGCTCGCTCTCTCACTACTGCCCTAGCTCTCTCTCTCTACTGCCCTAGCTCGCTCTCTCTACTGCCCTAGCTCTCTCTCTCTACTGCCCTAGCTCGCTCTCTCTCTACTGCCCTCTCTTGCTCTCTCTCAACTGTTCTCTCTTGCTCTCTCTCTACTGCCCTCTCTTGCTCTCTCTCGCTCTCTCTCTACTGCCCTCTCTGGCTCTCTCTCTACTGCCCTCTCTCGCTCTCTCTCTACTGCCCCTCTCTCTCTCTACTGCCCCTCTCTCTCTCTACTGCCCCTCTCTCTCTCTACTGCCCTCTCTGGCTCTCTCTCTACTGCCCTCTCTGGCTCTCTCTCTACTGCCCTCTCTGGCTCTCTCTCTACTAGCCCTCTCTGGCTCTCTCTACTGCCCTCTCTGGCTCTCTCTACTGCCCTCTCTTGCTCTCTCTACTGCCCTCTCTGGCTCTCTCTGCTGCCCTCTCTTGCTCTCTCTACTGCCCTCTCTGGCTCTCTCTCTAATGCCCTCTCTGGCTCTCTCTCTACTGCCCTCTCTGGCTCTCTCTCTACTGCTCTCTCTCTACTGCCCTCTCTGGCTCTCTCTCTACTGCCCTCTCTGGCTCTCTCTCTACTGCCCTCTCTGGCTCTCTCTCTACTGCCCTCTCTGGCTATCTCTCTACTGCCCTCTCTGGCTCTCTCTCTACTGCCCTAGCACTCTCTCAACTGTTCTCTCTCTACTGCCTCTCTACTGCCCTCTCTGGCTCTCTCTCTACTGCCCTAGCTCTCTCTCTCTCTACTGCCCTAGCACTCTCTCAACTGTTCTCTCTCTACTGCCTCTCTGCTGCCCTCTCTGGCTCTCTCTGCTGCCCTCTCTGGCTCTCTCTGCTTCCCTCTCTGGCTCTCTCTGCTGCCCTCTGGCTCTCTCTGCTGCCCTCTCTGGCTCTCTCTCTACTGCCCTGTCTCGTTCTCTACTGCCCTCTCTGGCTCTCTCTGCTGCCCTCTCTGGCTCTCTCTGCTGCCCTCTCTGGCTCTCTTTGCTGCCCTCTCTGGCTCTCTCTCTACTGCCCTCTCTGGCTCTCTCTCTACTGCCCTCTCTGGCTCTCTCTCTACTGCCCTCTCTGGCTCTCTCTCTACTGCCCTCTCTGGCTCTCTCTACTGCCCTCTCTGGCTCTCTCTCTGCTGCCCTCTCTGGCTCTCTCTCTGCTGCCCTCTCTGGCTCTCTCTCTGCTGCCCTCTCTGGCTCTCTCTCTGCTGCCCTCTCTGGCTCTCTCTCTGCTGCCCTCTCTGGCTCTCTCTACTGCCCTCTCTGGCTCTCTCTCTACTGCCCTCTCTGGCTCTCTCTACTGCCCTCCCTGGCTCTCTCTCTACTGCCCTCTCTGGCTCTCTCTCTACTGCCCTCTCTGGCTCTCTCTGCTGCCCTCTCTGGCTCTCTCTACTGCCCTCTCTCTCCCTCTCCTGCCCTCTCTCTCTCTCTCCCTCTCTGTACCATTGGTGACGTGGTCGTGTTGCCTGGTGTTCTCGTGTTGTACTTCAGATTACGTTTATTACATTGGTTGGTTTTCATTGGCTGGTTTTCTGTCATTTTTCAGTTTGCCCTCCTGGTGTCCAAGCCCCCGAACCCTGAACCTCCCCCTTTTGTCTGCAATTTGTAGTGAACCAATGACCAGTCATATTCCTCGTCTATGGTGTTGCTTTGTCACCATAGAGAAAAGAACACACACACACACACACACACAATGCCGCTGCCACTTGTGACAATGATGGCCTAATATGGCCCAGAATGCAGCAGGAGAAATACCACACCTTATCAGCTACTACCACTTCACTACGTATACACACACACTCTCCCATACACACACCTACACACACACTCTCGCTTTCTCTCACACACACACACCACACACGCTCGTCATCTCACTCACTCTGTGCGTAGACTTTCTCACGCTCACATACCACATTCAGAAGCACACACAGTTAGCATTTTGTTTCTCACACACTGTTGAGACACGGACACACACACACACAACCTAGACAGGCATTGTTGTCTTGAGGATGAATCTCTGAGCTCTGTAGCAACTCCCAGCCTGCACTAGTGGTTTCTCATGGCAACCCGGTTCCATCAATCTCTGCTGAATTCCCCCGCTGGACTTCAACTGTAGTGAAGCTGGACAGGGATGAACAGGCGTTAACCAGTCACCTTTTACCAGAAGGAAGGAATACTTTTGGAAAC